>NC_037684.1:2894175-2936833 GCF_003255815.1 Theropithecus gelada
AAAAAAAAAAAAAGAAAAAAAAAAAAAACCTATCCAAACCCTAAGTACCATCCCCCGCTTATTTCCTGTATTTCTTTCACTCCACTCACTGAAATTTGTAGTTATTTTATTTATAAGTTAACTTTTTCATCCCTCTTACTAGTCTGTGAGCTCCTATACTTGTCTGTCATGTTCTAAGTTATCCCCAGAGCCTAGCACAGTGCCTGGCACATGGTAGATGCTCAATATATGTCTATTACCACTGTGTTCTCCTCAGTTTCTGTGCTGCCAGCAAAGTGCATTTGCTCAACATTGGACAAATCCTTCATTCTTCATCTCCTGTCCATTACTAAAATAAAATAGCTGCTTGTTGTCTAAGATTGGTGAAATAGTCATTTAGCAGCGTAATTCAGAAACAGCTGCAGCGTCATGGATCTTAGTAAAGTTGTTTTCTCTCATTCCAAACTCCAACTCAGGCGTGATTAGGAATGTTTTATTCTGAAAACTCATGGAGATACAATAAGATTGAATCATAAAATAAACTATAAATGTAGCATGAACATTTGAAAAGGGACCTATATATTTTGCTCAGGCACCGTATTAGGAACGATGGGAACCCAGTTAGGACCCCAAACTTGTCAAGTTCCAAACATAAATCATCCACTTCCTCTCTAAACCACATGCTCCTCTTAATTTCTTTCAGCATTTCTTTTCAGTAACATAACTGCTCACCTGGTTAGTTCTCCAGGCTCAATTCTGGCATTTCTTTTCTTTCCTTTTTTCCCCTACCCTCTCATTGGTGCTGGTATGCGCTCTCTTTTCTACTCTCTACATTGTCTTCCTAGGAGATCTTACCCATTTCCAGGGCTAAAATATTATCCCAGTAGTGTTCACTCCTAGTATATGTCCCCAGTCCTCTCCTCTGAGCTCCAGACATGCACCTGTCCAGCTGTGATATCTTTTTAGATACATCACAAGCATTTCAAATTTATCATGTCCAAAACCAAACTCTGGCCAGCTGCCGTGGCTCATGCCTATGATCCCAGCACTTTGGGAGGCTGAGGTGGGCAGACCACTTGAGGTCAGGAGTTTGAGACCAGCCTGGCCAACATGGTGAAACCCCGTCTCTACTAAAAATACAAAAATTTGCCCAGCTTGGTGTCACGCACCGGTAATTCCAGCTACTCAGGAGGCTGAGGCAGGAGAATCACTTGAACCCGGGAGACAGAGGTTGCAGTGAACCAAGATCATGCTACTGTACTCCAGCCTAGGTGACAAGAGCAAAACTCCATCTCAAAACAAAACAAAACAAAACCGCCGGGCGCGGTGGCTCAAGCCTGTAATCCCAGCACTTTGGGAGGCCGAGGCGGGTGGATCACAAGGTCAGGAGATCGAGACTATCCTGGCTAACATGGTGAAACCCCGTCTCTACTAAAATACAAAAAACTAGCCGGGCGCGGTAGCGGGCGCCTGCAGTCCCAGCTACTTGGGAGGCTGAGGCGGGAGAATGGCGTGAACCCGGGGGGCGGAGCTTGCAGTGAGCCGAGATCGCGCCACTGCACTCCAGCCTGGGAGACACAGTGAGACTCCGTCTCAAAAAAAAAAAAAAAAAAACCAACAAACAAAAAAAACTCTTAGTTTTTCTTCTCCAAATCCCTTTCTCTCTGATCTTCACCATCTGTAATGATACCACCATTCCCCAGTGACTTGCTCCAGAAAGTTGGGAGTCATACTTGTTTCTTCTTTTTCTTCCACCCCTTCAACTAGTTCATTGATAAGATCTATCAACTCTACTTACAAATATATACTAATTGGATTTTCTTCCTTCTATCTCCTCTACATCCTAGTCTAAGCTACGATAGTCTCCCAATAGGTCTCTCTGCTTTCATTCTTTTGTTCCCCCCTCAATCTTGGTGTCATCCTATCTACCTTCATTCTCCAACTCCTACCCATTCCCCCACAAAACACATGGAGTAATCTTAAAACATGAATCTAATCACTCCATTCCACTCTAACCTCATTTTATCTCACTCTCTGCTCAACCACTGTGTCACCACCATTCATCACGACTTTTACGTCTTTGCACAAGTCAGCCTTAGCACATTCTGTTTATTCTGCTCTTCCCATAGTACATTCCTGCTCTTCTTAAGGCTTGATTTAAGTGCCACTTCAAATAATCTTTTCCTTCCTGTCTTGTCAAAGTATTTCTTGCCTCTCCTACTCTTATGTGCATTTATTGTATCCTATACATTTTCTTCATAACACCTTATGTAATTAATATATTTGATTAATTTTCCTCCCTGGAAACTATGTGTTGTCTGTTTATGTATATCTAGCTCCTAGTGCAGTGTCTAGCATACAACAGGTATTTAATCGCTTGTTGAACAATTTAGTTGCCCTATTCTGTTTTGGCCTATAGGTTACAAGTGTGATACATTTGCACAACGTTGCACGGAGGAAGAAAAAAGATTTTTTTGAGACAGGGTCTCACTCTGTTGCCCAGGCAGTGGGGCAGTCATAACTCACTGCAACCTCCACCTCCCCAGGCTCAGGTGATCCTCACACTTCAGCCTCCTGAGTAGTGGGGACTAGAGGCACACGCCACCATGCCTGGCTGATTTTTTCTATCCACACGCCACCATGCCTGGCTGTTTTTTCTATTTTTGTAGAGATGAGATCTCTCTACATTGCCCAGGCTGGTTGCAAACTCCTGGAGTCAAATGATCCACCGGCCTCGGCCTCCCAGAGTGCTGTGATTACAGGCGTGAGCCACTGAGCCCAGCCATAAGGAAGACATTCTTATTCCTTCATTTCATGTCCATTGCTTCTAAAAAGTCACATGTCTGAGACTAATGACAGAGAGAGCCACTTATCTCCATAGTGCAGAAATAGCTGCAGTGTCATGGATCTTAGTGAAGATAATATCTTTCCCCACGATTAGGAAAATTCCATACTGAATCTTATAGAAATTTCATTTAACAACTGAATCATAAAATACAGGAAGGATTAATAGCATAAGGGGGGTAGAACAGAAAAGTTTTACCTGGCGCAATAAGATATTTTCTTTAAACTAACTTCCGAGATAACTATACAGATATTTCTTTTTGCACACTTTCAAATCATCTCACAAAAATAGACAACATCTGTGGCCTGTGCTGGTCAGAAGTACGAAAGTTGTTTACAGAGGCATAATTAACCCACCAAGAGACCTTCATTTCCATAAAGAGGGGAGGCAAACTAATTTCAGATAAATCTGGTGTAGCAATTTCACCTAACAAAAAAGTGAGACTACATTTACCACTCTCTCGAACCTTACACAAGATGACAGTGTCCAAAGCAGTGTCTCTACCCCAACCATACTTCAGAGCTGTTTTGCATACCAGGGCTTCCCAGCAACCAGGCCTCATCTGCTATCCCTCAAGCACACACTCTTTGGGCTATCAAAGCTATAATAGCATTCGAACAATAACAAAAAGTCCTCAGATTTCCTTATTGTCTATCTTTGAACAGTTCAAAGAGCTTCCACATTTATTTTTTTCGTAATGCTTTCTCTGTCACACTGTGACGTAAGAAAATCTAAGATTAGAGAATCTGAAGTTCAAATGGTTTGTTCAAAGCTGCAGTGAAATTACATACCACAATCAGAATCCATTCTCTCAATTCCCACTAGACCACGTAGCTTCCCAAGGGATTTGAAACCCTTTATGAAAAAATGTTAAAACTACATATAATTACGAGTCTTGAGCGTTTTTTTCTAACCTTCTTCACACAGAAAAAAAAAAATGTTATTTTGTGGTTTTTAAATAAAATGGCTTTGTGAGGACAAACTTCTAAATTGCCTCATTCTAAATTCACATTGAAATGATCAAAGGAATAAAAATAGAGGGAAAATTTTCCATATGCCAGAAACTTTGAGGAATTTCTGCTAGTTAGAATGTGGAAGGTCCCAATTAGAAGGAGAGGTCAGCTCAAGATTCTATTTCTATAAAATATCTTATCACCCCATTAGAGTTCTATGAACACCCCATTACTCAGGGTTGTAGACTAGGTGAGGGCAGTGGAAAGGGAAGATAGGGGATATACTAAGACCCATTCCAGTTCTTTTTTAAAGACAGTCTTGCTCTGTTGCTCAAGCTGGAGTGCAGTGGCACAGTCTCAGCTCACTGCAACCTCCACCTCCCAGGTTGCAGCAATTCTCCTGCCTCAGCCTCCTGAGTAGCTGGGATTAACAGGCATGCGACACCATGCCTGGCTGTTTTTGTATTTTTAGTAGAGACTAGGTTTCACCATGCTGGTCAGACTGGTCTCGAACTCCTGACCTCAAAAGATCAGCCCCCCAAAGTGCTGGGATTACAGGCGTGCACCACCGCGCCTAGTCACCTTCCAGTTTCTAACAGAACTCTCCGCAATCCTCATTTAAGTATTATTGAAAGGTGGTCAAGCATAGACCTCTTTATGTTAAGATGAGCAAGTGGTAGTCAGGCTCAGTGCTTCATGTCTGTAATCCCAGCATTTTGGGAGGCTAAGGCAGGAGGACCACTTGAGGCCAGGAATTCTAGACCAGCCTGGGCAAGATAACGACACTCTGTCTCTATGTCCCAGCTACTTAGAAGGCTGAGGAGGGAGGATCACTTGAGCCAGGAAGGTAGAGGCCACAACGAATCATGATTGTTTCACTGCACTACAGCCTGGGTGACAAAGTGAGACTGTCTCAAAAAAAAAAAAAAAAAAAAAAAAAAAAAAGAGCAAATGGAAAAAAATCATAGGACTATGAAAAGATGCTATAGGCCGGGCACAGTGGCTCACACCTGTAATCCCAGCACTTGGGAGGCCAAGGTGGGCAGATCACTTGAGGTCAGGAGTTTGAGACCAGCCGGCCAACATGGTGAAACCCATCTCTATTAAAAATACAAAAATTAGCCCGGCATAGTGGTGCGCACCTGTAGTCTCAGCTACTCAGGTGACTGAGGCATGAGAATCGCTGAACCCAGGAGGCGGAGTGCAGTGAGACAAGATCGTGCCAGGTGACAGAGCAAGACTGTCTCAAAAAACAAAATTATCTCTAAGGAACAAAAGTCAAGCTGGCCTCAGAATTCTGCAACTCTGTTTTTTTATTTTATTTATTTTTTTGAGACAGAGTCTCGCTCTGTCGCTCAGGCTGGATTGCAGTGGTGTGATCTCGGTTCAGTGCAACTTCCACTTCCTGGGTTCAAGTGATTCTCCTACCTCAGCCTCCTGAGTAGCTGGGACTACAGGCGCCCACCACCACGCCCAGCTAATTTTTGTATTTTTAGTAGAAAGGGGGTTTCACCATGTTGACCAGGCCGGACTTGAACTCCTGACATCAGATTATCCGCCCATCTCAGCCTCCCAAAGTGCTGAGATTACAGGTGTGAGCTACCAGTCCAGGCAGAATTCTGCAACTCTGTAAGCCACAAGTCAATAAAGCATATCGTACAGAATTCTGAGGATAAATGTTTATAATTTAAGAATTCTACATTCAGCTAAGTTGTCATGCAATTGTGAAGACCTCAGAAATGAGTACTCAGATATAAAAGACTCAAAAATGATACCACCCAGGTTATCTGTTCTGAAAGAAAACTGCTCAAAGACATACTTCTGTTGAATGAGAAATTAAGAATAAAAAAGAACTATAAAAGGACTTATACATAATAGAACTTTATTTAAATGTCCAAAATAACTTTTGTAAGAAAAAATCGTAATGTAAAAAAAGAAATGTCTTTTTCCAAGAGGGATAATAAAGGTTTAAAAGGACAAATAACATTAATAAAACCAAGCTGGGAGGGTTGGGAGTGGGAGGTAAAAATGAGGGAAAATAAAAGTGTGCTAAATATTCCAACCATACACAGGATAAATCAAGAGGTGCTATTTCATTTTAATATTGAAAATAGGTGGGTTTTTTTAAAATTTAAAGGTAAGCACTTTTAGAATAAAACCAAGATGATTATCTTTCGAAGCAGTAGACAGCATTTTAAAAACAAAGAAAATAGTTCATATAGAAAGAGGCAAAAGGCGGGGTGCAGTGGCTCACGAGGCCCAGGCAGGTGGATCACGAGGTCAGGAGATCGAGACCATCCTGGCTAACACAGTGAAACCTGTCTCTTCCAAAAATACAAAAAATTAGCTGGGCGTGGTGGCGGGCACCAGTAGTCCCAGCTGCTTAGCGGGGCTGAGGCAGGAGAGTTGCTTGAACCGGGGAGGCGGAGGTTGCAGTGAGCCAAGATCACACCACTGCACTCCAGCCTGGGTGACAGAGCGAGACTCTGTCTCAAAAAAAAAAAAAAAGAGAGAGACAAGAAAAAGAGAAAGTCACACAGAATATAAAAAAAATTAAGATGATTAAAATAGTCTCAAACATCAGAACATCTATTCAATCTAAGCTTTACCAGTGTGTGTGCGTGATAAACAATATCTTATTCATTCATTTATTATTTCCTTAATCTTATAGATAATAAAATCATGAAAATTAAGTTAGTAAAACGTGAAATGCTGTAAGAGCCGAGCGTGGTGGCTCACACCTGTAATTTCAGCACTTTGGGAGGCTGAGACAAGCGGATTGCTTGAGCCCAGGAGTTCCAGACCAGCCTGGGCAACATGGTAAAACCTCATCTCTAGAAAAAAATACAAAAAATTAGCCAGGCATGGTGGTATGTGCCTATAGTCCCAGCTGCTCAGGAGACTGTTTTTTGTTTTGTTTTATTTTTTTGTTTGTTTGTTTTGGAGAGGGAGTCTTGCTCTGTTGCCCAGGCTGGAGTGCAATGGTGTGATCTCTGCTCACTGCAACCTCCGCCTCCCAGATTCAAGCCATTCTCCTGCCTCAGCCTCACAGGTAGCTGGGATTACAGGCGCCCACCACTACACTCGGCTAATTTTTGTATTTTTAGTAGAGACAGGGTTTCACCATGTTTGTCAGGCTCATCTCTAACTCTGCACCTCAGGTGATCTGCCCACCTTGGCCTCCCAAAGTATTGGGATTACAGGCATGAGCCACCACGCCCGGCCTACTTGGGATATTGAGGTGGGAGGATCGCTTGAGCCCAGGAGGTTGAGGCTGCAGTGACCTGTGATTGCACCACTTCACTCTAGCCTAGGCAACAGAGCAAGACCTCACCTAAAAACGAAACAAAACAAAACTATTTCTATGGTAATTCCAGTTTGATTTAAAACATAGAAATGTACACGCAGCTATATAGCATAATGATTGAGATTATAGACTTTTAGATGTAGATTTGCATCTCAGATCTACCATTTACTAATGACATGATCTTAAGCAAATAAATGGATACTTTCAGCCTCCGTTTACTCATTTGTAAAGTAAGAATAAAAACATCTTCCCATATAACTATTGAGAGGATTGCAAGAGGTAATATGTTTAAAAAGGAAATGAAGTTTCCTGGCATATTCAGTAAATAACTAGTATATCCTTATGTATGTGATTATTATTATTATTATTATTATTATTGAGACAGAGCCTCACTCTGTCACCCAGGCTGGGAGTGCAATGGTGTGATCTCGGCTCACTGCAACCTCCACCTCCCTGGTTCAAGAGATTCTCGTGCCTCAGCTCCCTGAGTAGCTGGAATTACAGGCATGTGTCACCATGCCCGGCTAATTCTTTGTATTTTTAGAAGAGATGGGGTTTCGCCATGTTGGCGAGGCTGGTCTCCAACTTCTAGCCTCAAACAATCCGCCCACTTTGGCCTCCCAAAGATTACAGGTGATAACTATTATAAATATATGTGTGCACCTACCCAAACATACACATAGAAATAAGGCTGAGCTGGCCAGGCACAGTGGCTCACACCAGCACTTTAAGAGGCTGATACGGGCAAATTGCTTGAGCACAGGAGTTTGAGACCAGTCTGGGCAACATGGTGAAACTGTGTCTCTACAAACAATGTAAAAAATTAGCCAGGCAGCTGGGCGCGGTGACTCATGCTTGTAATCCCAGCATTTTGGGAGGCCAAGGTAGGTGGATCACTTGAGGTCAGGAGTTCGAGACCAAGCTGGCCAACATGGTGAAGCCCCCATCTTTACTAAAAATACAAAAATCAGCCAGGCGTGGTGGCATGCGCCTGGAATTCCAGCTACTCAGGTGGCTGAGGCATGAGAATCACTTGAACCCTGGAGATGGAAGTTGCAGTGAGCTGAGATGGTGCCACTGCACTCCAGCCTGGGAGATAGAGTGAGACTCTGTCTCAAAAAAAAAAAAAAAAAAAAGATTAGCCAGGCATGGTGGCTTGTGCCTGCATTCCCAGTTACTCAGGAGGCTGAGTGGAGAGGAATGCTTGTGCCTAGGAGGTTGAGGCTGCAGTGAGCCATGATTGCACCACTGCACTCTAGCCTGGGTGACAAAGCAAGACCCTGTCTCAAAAAAAAAAAAAAAAAAAGAGAGAGACAGAAAAGAAAAGAAGGCCGGGCGCGGTGGCTCAAGCCTGTAATCCCAGCACTTTGGGAGGCCAAGACGGGCGGATCACGAGGTCAGGAGATCGAGACCATCCTGGCTAACCCGGTGAAACCCCGTCTCTACTAAAAAAAAAATACAAAAAACTAGCCGGGCAAGGTGGCGGGCGCCTGTAGTCCCAGCTACTCCGGAGGCTGAGGCAGGAGAATGGCGTAAACCCGGGAGGCGGAGGTTGCAGTGAGCTGAGATCCAGACACTGCACTCCAGCCTGGGCGACAGAGCGAGACTCCGTCTCAAAAAAAAAAAAAAAAGAAAAGAAAAGAAATAAGGCTGAGAGAAACTATACCAAAATGTTAGCAAGGATAATCACTAATGATGAGATTCTGAGTGATATTTTTTGTTTCTTTCTACTTTTTGCTTCTCCTTCATGCTTTTCTGCATCTTCTAAAATTTCTACAAAGAACATACTTGTTTTTACAACTAGAAAAAATACATTATTAGTTAAACTATATAATACAAAGTTGGTAGGATATCTGTACAAATAGAAATAATATATTATTTAGGCCAGGCGCTGTGGCTCACGCCTGTAATCCCAGCACTTTGGGAGCCTGAGGCGGGTCGATCATGAGGTCAGGAGTTCAAGACCAGCCTGGCCAACATGGTGAAACCCTGTCTCCACTAAAAATACAAAAATTAGCCGGGCATGGTGGCGCATGCCTGTAGTCCCAGCTACTCGGGAGGCTGAGGCAGGAGAATCGCTTGAACCCGGGAGTTGGAGGTTGCAGTGAACCGAGATCATGCCACTGCATTCCAGCTTGGGCAACAGAGTGACACTTCATCTCAAAAAATTAATAAATAAAATAAAATAAAATAAAATAAAAATTATGTCCATCCAAAAAGAATGCCCACTCTTGGATACCTAAAATGCACAAAATTATCTATAAATGCAGCTGTGTCTTTCATATAGTTTAAGTTCAGTTTTAGCAAAACAAAACAAATGTCTTTTCCTTTGCATGGTGAATGCCTTAGAGTTACTCCAGAACAACATTGAATTATTCACATTGAATGGTGAATGCCTGGAGTTAATCCAGAATAATATGAAATCAAACTTTATTTCAGTAAGAACCTCTAAGCCTAAAATCCTGTAAACTGAATCAGTCTTGGTACATGTATCTATTCCAAAAACTAGTCTCTAAATATACAGAGATTAGGGCTTGGTACTAGGAGATTAGATGTGGTAGACAAATGCTACTTGATGGTGAGGGTAGAAATGGGGTGACAGTAGAGGATGCTTAAACCCAACATCAATCATTTAAATATTGTTAGTAACATTTATTTCCACCCCAAGCTATCCTTTACCAGAGTAGCATGTGATAAACAACATTTCATTCATTCATTCATTCATTTATCCTCTCAATTAATATGTATTTAAAAGCCTGGTATACATGCAGCATGCAGCACTGTGTTAGGCACTGGGTTAACATGAAGAACAAAGCAGATAGGGGGCCGGGCGCAGTGGCTCACACCTGTAATCCCAGCACTTTGGGAGACCGAGGCGGGTGGATCACTTGAGCTCATCAGTTTGAGACTAGCCTGGGCAACAAGGTGAGATCCTACTAAAAATACAAAAAAATAGGCTGGGTGCAGTGTCTCACACCTGTAATCCCAGCACTTTGGGAGGCTGAGGCAGTAGATCACCTGAGGTCATGAATTCGAGATCAGCCTGGCCAACATGGTAAAATCCCATCTCTGTTAAAAATACAAAAAATTAGCTGGGCATGGTGGCGGGTGCCTGTAATCCCACCTACTTGGGAGACTGAAGCAGGAGAATCACTTGAGCCCAAGAGGCGGAGGCTGCAATGAGCTAGGATCATGCCACTGCACTCCAGCCTGGGTGACAGAGTGAGACTCCATCTCAAAACAAAAACAAAAACAAAAAAATCGCCAGATGTGGTGGTGTGGTGGTGCACACCTGTGGTCCCAGATACTCAGGAGGCTAAGGTAAGGTGGGAGGATCACTGGAGCTCATGGAGTGTGGGTGTGGAGGTTGTAGTGAGCTAAGATCACGCCACTGCACTCCAGCCTGGGTAAGAGAGCAAGACCCTGTCTCAAAACAAACAAACAAACAACAACAGAAAAAAACAGACAAAACACACACACACACACACACACACACACACACACACACAGATGGTATCCCTGCCTGCATAGGGCTAAGAGCCTGGTAGAGAAGACAAATACACACACAAGTAGACATATAATTGCAAATTGTGATGAGTACTCTGGAGGAAAGTATAAAATACTGTGAAAGAGAATGAGGGAGGTGGAGCTGGAGAGGGATACCAAAACAGTCTCTCTGAGTAAGTGACATCTTAACCAGGACCCAAAAGATAAGAGTTAGGGGAGGGACCAGGCGCGGTAGCTCACGCCTGTAATCCCAGGACTTTGGGAGGCCAAGGCAGGTGGATCATGAGGTCAGGAATTCAAGAACAGCCTGGCCAAGATGATGAAACCCTGTGTGTACTAAAAATACAAAAATTAGCCAGGCGTGGTGGTGGGCACCTGTAATCCCAGCTACTCGGGAGGCTGAGGCAGAGAACTGGTTGAACCCAGGAGGCAGAGGTTGCAGCGAGCCAAGATCACACTACTGCACTCCAGCCTGGGTGACAGAGCGAGACTCCGTCTAAAAAAAAAAAAAAAAAAAAAGAAGAGTTAGGGGAAGGACGGAGAAGAGGATTCCAGGAAGAGAAATGGCATATACAAAGGCCATTAAGATAGAAAAAAGCTTGGAGCCTTGGGGTAACTGAAAGAAGACCAGTGCAACCTCTTATGGAAAGGCATGTCTAGGCATCCCAATAAGAACAGAGCACAGTGCAATGATACAAAGCACAGATGGCAGCAGCACAGGTCTTTCTCAGGTCTGACACTTAACTGTTTAACTTTATTGCTGGGCCTTGTTTGAGCATCGTCAAAATGAGAATAATGGATTTCCTTCCTGAACCCCTTGTGAAAATTCATTCTATTTCATCTGTACAATACTTGCCCTTTTGATAGTACATAAGCATATATATCATGTAATAATCAACAAAATGTGGCATTTTTACTATTAAAATGCACATTCTGAGGAAGAAGAGTAGAAACTCCCCACCAGTATAGGAAAGTGAAAGGAGAGAATTCGCGCATTAGCAACTGTCATTCACTTCCAGAGGGCTAATTATGATCATGAGCTAGGTCACCTATTTTTGTGAAAGTAAACTGTTATTTGCAAGGAAATGGTCTACTTGAAGCTTTCTCAATGGAAATCCACTGGTTTAGCCTAAGAGTTTTCTTGTAAGGTTTCTAGATCTTCATGGCTTTCACTTAAACTCTTGCTTTGAGCCATGTGGTACCTGGATAAGTGTCAGAATCAAACTGACAAAAATATATCCAGAGCGAGTCTCACCCCAACCTCTACCACAATTCTGCATTGGTCCTTAACTCCCATTTGCCAGGCACAGTGCTGAACACTTGCATACAATAGTTTAGTTAAGCCCTGCAACAACACTATGTATGAGATAGTGAATGATTGTTAATTTTTAGTAGTTGTATTTTTTGTTTGTTTGTTTGTTTTGAGACAGAGTCTTATTCTATTGTCCAGGCTAGAGTGCAATGGCGCGATCTCGGCTCACTGCAACCTCTGCCTCCTGGGTTCAAGCAATTCTCCTGCCTCCGCCTTGCAAGTAGCTGGGATTACAGGCGCCTGCCACCATGCCCGGCTCATTTTTCGTATTTTTAGTAAAGACCAGGTTTCGCCATGTTGGCCAGGCTGGTCTCAACTCCTGACCTCAGGTGATCCACCTGCCTCAGCCTCCCAAAAGTGCTGGGATTACAGGCGTGAGACACTGCGCCCGGCCTACTTTTAGTAGTTGTATTTTATTTTATTTTATTTTGAGACGGAGTCTCACCTGTTGCCCAGGCTGGAGTGCAGTGGCGCGATCTCAGCTTACTACAAGCTCCGCCTCCCGGGTTCACGCCATTCTCCTGCCTCAGCCTCCGGTGTAGCTGGGACTGCAGGCGCTCGCCACCACGCCTGGCTAATTTTTTGTAGTTTTAGTAGAGACGGAGTTTCACCGTGTTAGCCAGGATGGTCTCAATCTCCTGACCTCGTGATCCGCCCGCCTCAGCCTCCCAAAGTGCTGAGATTACAGGCCTGAGCCATGGCTCCTGGCAGTAGTTGTATTTTATAAAGTATCCATGAACACTGAATTAGTGAATAGCAAGCCATTGCTCCTAAGGGATACACAGGGTTAGGTTCCTTCGAGCCTCTGATCACAATATTTTCATCAACCAATGAAAGACATTATGTTCAATAGATACTGTTGATTCCTTAACATTAAACCCATAGCTGGGTGTGGTGGCTCATGCCTGTAATCCCAGCACTTTGGGAGGCTGAGGCGGGAGGATCCCTTAAGCTCAGGAGTTTGAGACCCGCCTAGGCAATATAGTGATACCTCATCTCCAAAAAAAATTAAAATTAAAATTAAAATTTAAAAATAAAAACATTGAACTCATGGCCAGCAGCATTATAACTCATGGGTGAATGAAGCTTATCTAACACACATATTTTTTCCATCTTTTTCTCCATTACAATTTTCTTGCACTTAAGAACTGTAGACAGAACTTCAGCAATACACTTGGGGGCCATTTTAAACAGTGAAATCACCAATAAAAAGCACAGAAATATAAAAAGCATGGCACTAAATAGACCACAAAGAGTACACTCGTTACAGTATGAGAGCTAAAACAAGAAGGCAAAGCATTGCCTTGTTCCACCTTGGCTAGGGACATGCATTATGGGCAGCTCAAATGCTTTCCTCTTCTGTAGTGTCAAGCAATGAGTGCAAAAACGTCATGAGTATTGATTTTGGGATTACAAATAAATTTTGGCATGTAAACAAATTCACAAATACAGAATCTGCAAATTATGAGAATAAATTATAGGGTAATGATTTTCATAATCCAGATGAAAAAATTGAAGATGAGAGAGGTTAAGGTCACTTACCCAAAGTTACTCTGATAATAAATGATAGAGATGGGATTTAAACACAGATCTGCCCAACACCAAAGCCAAATACACTTGACCACTATTATCTTCTGAAGTCCTGAGAGTTTTCATATAAGTTCCTTTCTAAAAGTTCCCTTTAGTAAGGAACTAGTTAAACAAATTATGGGCCGGGTGCGGTGGCTCAAGCCTGTAATCCCAGCACTTTGGGAGGCCAAGACGGGCGGATCATGAGGTCAGGAGATCGAGACCATCCTGGCTAACACGGTGAAACCCCGTCTCTACTAAAAATACAAGAAAATTAGCCGGGCGAGGTGGCGGACGCCTGTAGTCCCAGCTACTCTGGAGGCTGAGGCAGGAGAATGGCGTGAACCCAGGGGGGCGGAGCTTGCAGTGAGCCAAGATCACGCTACTGCACTCCAGCCTGGGGCACAGAGCAAGACTCCGTCTCAAAAAAAAAAAAAAAAAAAAAAACAACAACAAAAACAAACAAACAAACAAAAAAACACAAATTATGGTAGTAAAATTCTACGGAAAGCTACATAAGGTGATACTTTAGTATTACATTTCTACTATTTAATAAGAGCTACCAGAAGAGATCTTAGATGCGATACAAGGAATTTTCTATTTATTTCTTACTTGATTCTCACAGTTACCCTATGAAATAGGTGCCATCAGAATTACCAGTTAATGGATTAGAAAATTGAGGCTCCGGGTGGGTGCAGTGGCTCACGCCTGTAATCTCAACACTTTGGGAGGCTGAGGCGGGCGGATCACTTGATGTCAGGAGTTCGAGGCCAGCCTGGCCAACATGGTGAAACCCTGTCTCTACTAAAAATACGAAAAGCTGGACATGGTGATGCATGCCTGTACTCCCAGCTACTCAGGACGCTGAGACAGGAGATTCACTTGAACCCGGGAGGCGGAGGTTGCAGTGAGCCAAGATTGCACCGTTGTACTCCAGCCTAGGCAACAAGAGCGAAACTCTGTCCCCCTGCAAAAAAAAAGAAAAAGAAAAAGAAAAACAAATAAAAGAAGAATCATTTCTTTCTATAGGTGTCTTATTACTAGCATGAAAAATCTTTCCCCAAAGACATTCTCACTCCCCACAGCAGACCTGTTTTTATATATCATTAGCCATAATATATATGTAATTATATATACATATATATATAATATATAATTATATCACATGCTCATGCCTAAACTTTGACTGGCTTAGCCCAATGAAAATTCACCTCCTGGAGATAGGGAGGACCCAGATATCTATATCTTAATAAAACTGGGATTCTGTTAGAAAGAAAAAAATGGGAGGAGGGAGCTGGGCGCTGTGGCTCACACCTGTAATCCCAGCACTTTGGGAGGCCAAGGTGGGCAGATCATGAAATCAGGAGATCGACCATCCTGGCTAACATGGTGAAATCCCGTCTCTACTAAAAATACAAAAAATTAGCCAGGCATGGTGGCATGTGCCTGTAATCCCAGCTACTGGGAAGGCTGAGGCAGGAGAGTCGCTTGAACCTGGGAGGCGGAGGTTGCAATGAACCGAGATCGCGCCACTGCACTCCAGCCTAGGAAACAGAGCAAGACTCTGTCTCAAAAAAAAAAAAAAGTATATGTTGAAATGCTACCCCTAAGGTCATGGTATTAAGAGGTGGAGCTGGGTGTGGTAACTCATGCCTATAATCCCAGCGACTCAGGAGGCTGAAGTGGGAAGATGGCTTGAGGCTGGAAGTTCAAGATGAGCTGGGCAACATAGCAAGACCCTGCATCTAAAACACAAAAAAATTAGGCCCAACGCAGTGGCTCATTCTTGTAGTTCTAGCACTTTGTGGGGCTCAGGCAGGTGAATTACTTGAGCCCAGGAGTTCGAGACCAGCCTGGGCAACATGGCAAAACTCTGTCTCTACAAAAAAATACAAAAATTAGCCAGGCATGGTGGTGTGCACATGTAGTTTCAGCTACTCAGAAGGTTGAGGCAGGAGAATTGCTTCAACTCGAGAGGTTGAGGCTACAGTGAGCCATGATCATGCCCCTGCACTCTAGCCTGGGCAATGAAGCAAGACTCTATTGGGAAAAAATAAATAAATAAATGAATACAAATTTTTAAAAATTAACCAGGCAAGGTGGCTCATACTTGTAGTCCCAGGTACTTAGGAGGCTGAGGTGGGAGGATCACTGGAGCCCAGGAGTTTGAGGCTACAATGAGCTATAATTGCACCACTGCACTCCAGCCTTGGCAACAGAGTGAGATCTTGTCTCTAAAAAATAAAAAAAAAAAAAAGAATTTAAAAAATGGCAAAGCCTTTGAGAATGGAATTAGTACCCTTATAAAGGAGGCCTGAGGGAGCCTTTTGCCTTTCTGCCATGTGGGGACATATAGAAGGTGCCATTTCTGAGGAACAGGGCCCCTTGCTAGATGTCAAATCTGCTGGCATCTTGATCTTGGGCTGGGAAGCCTCTAGAACTGTGAGTAATAAATTTCTGGTTTTTATAAATTAGCCAGTATCAGGTGTTTTACTATAGCTTCCCAAACAAACTATGACAGTGTATATTATACATTCAAATTTAAATAAATCACAACACTTAAGCTAGAGCCTTGCTACTCCACAGACCGTATTATCGGTATCATCTGGGATCCTGTCAGAAATACATGACCGGGTGCAGTGGCTTACGCCTGTAATCCCAGCACTTTGGGAAACTGAGGCGAGCAGATCACATGAGGTGAGGAGTTCAAGACCAGCCTAGCCAACATGGTAAAACCTAGTCTCTACTAAAAATACAAAAATTAGCTGGGCGTAGTGGCATGTGCATGTAATCCCAGCTACTTGGGAGGCTGAGGCAGGAGAATTGCTTGAACCCAGGAGGCAGAGGTTGCAGTAAGCTAAGGTAGTGCCACTGCACTCCAGCCTGGACGATAGAGCGAGACTCTGTTGAAAGAGAGAGAGAGAGAGACAGAGAGAAAGAAAGAGAGAGAAGGAGGGAAGGAGGGAAGGAAGGAAGGAAGGAATCTCGTTCCACATCCTAGACCTACTGAATCAGAATCTGCATTTAACAAGATCCTCCCAGGAGATTCATCTTCATATTAAAATTTGAAAAGGATTCAGGGCTGAGAGCTGTGGCTCACATCTGTGTAATGCCAGCACTTTGAGAGGCCAAGGTGGGAGGATCACTTGAGCCAAGGAGTTCGAGACCAGCCTGGACAATATAAGGAGACCTCATCTCTACAAAAAAATAAAAAATTAAAAAAATTGAGCCCAGGAGGTCAAGGCTGCAGTGAGCCATGACTGTGCCACTGCATTCCAGCCTAGGTGATAGAGCAAGACCCTGTTTCAAAAATAAATAAAAATAAAAATAAATAAAAAGCAATGAGTTAGAACAGTCACCAGCTAGTAGCAAAATCTACTCTGGTTTTACTCACAAAATGTAGGTAGTAAAAGTTCATCTCCTCTAGCCCTAGAAGTTAAAGAATTAAATACTCCTAGCCAGGCGCAGTGGCTCATGTATGTAATCCCAGCACTTTGGGAGGCTGAGGTGAGTTGATCACTTGAGATCAGGAGTTTGAGACCAGCCTGGCCAACATGGAAAACCCGTGTCTACTAAAAATAAAAAATTAGCAAAGCCATGGTTGCACATGCCTGTAGTCCCAGCTACTTAGGAGGCTGAGGCACGAGAATTACTTGAAACCAGGAGGCAGAGGTTGCAGTGAGCCAAGATCGCATCACTGCACTCCAGCCTGGGTGACAGAGTAAGACTCCATCTCAAAAAAAAAAAAAAAAAGTAAGTACTCCAGCCAGCAGTGGCATGCACCTGTAGTCCCAACTCAAGTCCCAAGGCCAAAGCAGGAAGATTGCTTGAGCCCAGGAGTTCAAGTCCAGTCGGGGCAACATAGCAAGACCCTATCTACTAAAAAAAAGGTGAATATTATATCTTATTTCTTCCCTTGTACTACTATTTTTATCCCCTCACTTTCTTCTTCTCTTCCTATGTGTCTGCCTGCCTCATCCCTTCCTCCTCTCCTTTTTAAATGCCTTGTTCCCCTAACTAGGTGATACACAGGTTTATAATAAGAACCATTTGTTCTGCAAGTTTATAGTATAGTAGGCAGATATCAAAAAGTCTGGCTAGTGATTTACACACTAACTTCAGGGGAGCTATATCTAAAGAGTACAATGAAATAAAGCCCAGGTAGATTGCTCTACTTTCGGACTTAGCTCCAAATCAGAGGACAAATTATTTTTCATTATTTTTCTTACTAGAAAATGTTAGCATTTCAATTTTGGAATCAGACAAATCTGGATTCAGATATCATTCTTCAACTGTGGGCTGTGTAATCTTGAGCAAGTCCCTTAAACTCTCTGAACTTCCATTTCTATTTTTGGACTGCTTAAGCTCATGAGCTTTGTAATTAGAGAGACTAGCTTTCAATCCTGCTTTTTCTTCTTCTTACTTATGTAGACTTGAGCAAACTATTTGCTCTCAATAAAATACAGACCTAGGCTGGGCACAGTAAAATACAGACCAGGCCAGGTGCAATGGTTCACACCTGTAATCCCAGCACTTTGGGAGGCCAAGGCAGAAGGATTGCCTGAGCTAAGAAGTTTGAGACCAGCCTGCACAACATAGTGACACCATGTCTCTAGGACAAAATTTTAAAACATTAGCCAGGCGTGGTGGCACATGCCTCTAGTCCTAGCTACTCTAGAGGCTGAGGCAGGAGGATTGCTTGAGCCAGGAGTCTGAGGCTGCATTGAGATATGATCACACCACTGCACTCTAACCTAGGTGACAGAGCAAGATGCTGTCTCTAAAAACAAATTAAAAATAAAAAAAAATACAGACCAGGCAGGGCATGGTGGCTCACACCTGTAATCCCAGCACTTTGGGAGGCCAAGGCGGGTGGACCACTTGAGGTCAGGAGTTCAAGACTGGCCTGGCCAACATAGCGAAACCCCATCTCCACTAAAAATACAAAAATTAGCCGGGTGGGGTGGTGTGCGTCTGTAATCCCAGCTACACGGGAGGCTGAGGCAGGAGAATCACTGCCAGGAGGTGAAGGTTGCAGTAAGCCTAGATTGCACTGCTGGGTGACAGGACAAGATTCCTTCTTTAAAAAAAAAAAAAAAAAAAAAAAAATGCAGACCTACTTCAAAGGTTTATCATGGGAAAATGCGTATCAAGTGCTTATCACAATGCCTTGGCACATATCACATGTTCAATAATTATTAACTTTATGTTCTTTTCTTTCATTTTGAAATAAAGGTAATAAAAATCCACAGCAAAAGTGTTTGTGAAGACTTAGATGAGATGGCACACAGTCTGAAAAGTGTTTGGCACAAAAAAGTAAGTGCTCGGTAAACATTAGCTATGATAGGCACACAGAGTTGTTGTGAGGACTCAGTGGGATAAGATATACTCGTAATCATTGTTGTCCTCTCCTGACAAGGGGAAATTCTCACCCTGAGTTCAGAGAATTTTGACTATACTGTTTTTTGTTTTTTGGAATTTTTTGACATGGAGCCTTGCTCTGTTTCCCAGGCTGGAGTGCAGTGGCACAATGTCAGCTACTGCAACCTCTGCCTCCTGAGTTCAGGCAATTCTCCTGCCTCAGCCTCCCAACTAGCTGGGATTACAGGTGCCTGCCACCACACCTGGCTAATTTTTTTTTTTTTTTTTTTTTTTGAGATGAGGTCTCACTCTGTCACCAGGCTGGAGTGCAGTGGCGCAATCTCAGCTCACTGCAACCTCCGCCTCCTGGGCTCAAGCGATTCTCCTGCCTCAGCCTCCCAAGTAACTGTGACTACAGGCACATGCCACCACGCGCAGCTAAGTTTTTGTATTTTTAGTAGAGACGGGGTTTCATCGTATTAGCCAGGATGGTCTCAATCTCCTGACCTCGTGATCTGCCCTCCTAGGCCCCCCAAAATGCTGGGATTACAGGCATGAACCACCGCACCCAGTCTAATTTTCATAGTTTTAGTAGAGATGGGGTTTCACCATGTTGGCCAGGCTGATCTCAAACTCCTGACCTCAAGTGATCCACCCATCTTCGTCTCCCAAAGTGCTGGGATTACAGGCATGAGCCACCACACCCGACCTTGACTATACTGTTTATAACCTGCATGGGTTTTTAAAAAGCCATTCTAAGCCGGGCGTGGTGGCTCACGCCTATAATCCCAGCACTTTGTGAGGCCGAGGCGGGCAGATAACCTGAGGTCAGGAGTTCGAGACCAGCCTCAACATGGAGAAACCCCATTTCTACTAAACATACAAATTCGCCGGGTGTGATGGTGCATGCCTGTAATCCCAGCTATTCGGGAGGCTGAGGCAGGAGAGCTCAGCCTGGGAGGCAGAGGTTGCGGTGAGCCCAGATCGCGTCATTGCACTCCAGCCTAGGCAACGAGTGAAACTCTGTCTCAAAAAAAAAAAAAAAAAAAAAAAGCCATTCTACACCTTGCTTAATCCCTACACTTATCACTTATTTACATCCTGGGATGCTCTAGAAGTCAGCAACCAGTCTTTTCAACTCAGACCAGTCTTGGTAGTGTCCCTTTGATCCTAACGTCCTGCTCCTGAAATGGCCGGTGCCATCCAGCTTTTCCCAGATGAATAGCTGGACCAGACGTCACAAAGAGAAAAGGAAAAGCAGATGGAAAGAAATGTTCCAAAATCTTCTTTAAAATAAACGGCAAGGACTACGTCTGCCTGGGAAACCACTTTAAAGGCCATGCAAAGGATAAAAGGAGGAACGGTGGAAAGAGCAGCATCCAATTGCTATGGCAACTGAAATTTTGCAAATAAATACTTCAACATAGCTTGTTTATCAAACAAACTGACCTTTCTGTTCTTCGGTCCCCCTCCTGCTTCCTCATCCTTCCTTCATTAGTATACACCCATTCCTACCATATCTTGGGACAAAAGGAAAAGTACTCTCTCTGAGCCATTTCCCCTGCCCTCAAAATAAAATCTGGCAGTACATTGTTTGTTCATACACTGGAACAGGAAGTGTCTTTACTATATATCATGAACTCTGTCCCTTTACGGGTGTTGTCATATTGAGTTCCTGGGAAGTATGCTAAGCTAGGAACCTTTTCAAACTCCTGACAATCAAAGCCACACTGGTCTACTAATGACTAGCTGAGTCACCAAATTTCTCTAAGCCTCCCTTTCCCTGTGTGCATGAGGGAAATACTGCTCTAAATTATAGGAAATATGGGCAAGATTTGGGTCATTTGTATTCTTATTCAACTGACCCAGTTTGGGCCCAGTCTCTCTTTCTAGCCTAAGCTCTCACTGGTCTCCTGTGCCTTAGCCAAACACGTCTATTGTTCCTGGCACACACATTTCTGTGCCTTGGCTCTTGCCATTCTTTCTGCCTGGAATGCCCTCTCCCCTTCTCTCCATTTCCTCCTTCTATTTTATTAAACTCTCATCTATCTTCCTATATGTCTCAAACCAAATAGCACCTCTTCCACAAAGCCTTCTCTGATTCTATAACTGGTAGAGATCTTTCTTCTCTTATTTGTGTGCTTTTCTGGCATTTGTGGTTGCTTATGTGCATCTTTCATCACCCCCTGCCACCCCCAGAACAAATAAGCACCTTGAGAGCAGAGACCATGTTTTCTCCTTGAGCACCCCAAATTATAAGTGGCCTTTTAATTAGGTGTATCCCTCCCCAATTAACTTTTGACTTATAAGCTCTTTGGGACCAAGGGCTACTTCTTGTCCCCCATTATCTACCCAGCACCTAGTTCATTGCTTAGCACATAATTGGTGCTCCAAAAACATTGGTTAAAGTAATGAATAAAAATAGATGCTTTTTGGGGAAATGAAGTTAATCAACTTGTAAATGAGAGCTTGAATGGGAAAAGTATGTTGAGCAGTTACAGCTGTATGGTATTCATTCATTCATTCATTCATTCATTCATTCATTCAGCAGTGATCAAGCCAATTTTTTTTTCTTTTTTTCTTTTTAGATGGAGTCTCCGTCTGTTACCCAGGCTGGAGTGCAGTGGCACGACCTGGGCTCACTGCAACCTCTGCCTCCCTGGTTCAGGCAATTTTCCTGCCTCAGCCTCCCGAGTAGCTGGGATCACAGGCATGCACCACCACACCCAGCTAATTTTTGTATTGTTAGTAGAAATGGGGTTTCACCATGTTGCCCAGGCTGGTCTCGAACTCCTGACCTCAGGTGATCCACCCACCTCAGCCTCCCAAAGTGCTGAGATTACAGGCGTGAGCCACCGCACCCTGCTGAAATTTTTTTTTTTTTTTTAATTGAAGCGGGGTCTCACTCTGTCACCCAGGCTGGAGTGCAGTGGCACAATCATGGCTCACTGCAGCCTCGACCTCCTGGAGCGCAAGCAATCCGCCTGCCTCAATTGGGACCAAAGGTGCATGCCACACAACAGGCTAATGTCATTATTATTGGTTTTTAGTAGAGATTGGGGGTTTCTCATTTTGTTATGCAGGCTGATCTCGAACTCCTGGACTCAAGTGATTCTCCCACCTCAGCCTCCCAAAGTGCTGGGATTACAGACGTGAGTCAGTGCACCTGGCCCCAAATGAGCAATGAAAATCTTGACTTTATGAAACTTTTTTTTTTTTTTTGAGACGGAGTCTTGCTTTGTCGCCCAGGCTGGAGTGCAGTGGCACCATCTTGGCTCACTGCAAGCTCCGCCTCCTGGGTTCACCCCATTCTCCTGCCTCAGCCTCCGAGTAGCTGGGACTACAGGCACGCACCACCACGCCCGGCTAATTTTTTGTATTTTTAGTAGAGACGGGGTTTCACCATGTTAGCCAGGATGGTCTTGATCTCCTGACCTCGTGATCCGCTCATCTCGGCCTCCCAAAGTGCTGGGATTACAGGCTTGAGCCACCGCGCCTGGCCATGAAACTTATATTGAGGCTGGGCATGGTGGCTCACACCTGTAATTCCAGCACTTAGGGAAGCAGAGGCAGGATTCCATCTTGGAAAAAAAAAAAAGAGAAACTTATATTGTAGTGGAACAAGTAGAGAATCAACAAATACAAAAATAAATAAATTCACATTGTGAAGAAATACACAGGTCAATGAAATAGAGTCATTTTAAGTAGGATGTTATTTAAAGTATTGTTTGTAGGATTTCCCGACCTCTGCACTATGGACATTTTGGGCTAGATAATTCTTTCTTGCAAGAGGCTGTCCTGTGTACTGTAGGATATTTAGTAATATTCCTAGAGGCATGTAGTGGCCTCTAACCACTACAGGCCAGTAACAAATAATCCCTAGAGTTGTGACTATCAAAAAATCTTTCTAGACATTGTCAAATCTCTGGGGATCAAAATTACCCCTACTTGAGAACTACTGTGTTAAAGGGATGCCTCTTTGAGTGAATGACATGAGCTGAGACCTAAAAGACAAGACAAAAATAAACCTTCAACACTAGCGAAGTATATTCCAGGCAGGAAAGTGGACAGCAGCACAAACAATGGGACCATAGTGGCCGAAGGTAATGAGTGAGGAGGGGAGTGACATATGATGAGATCGGAGAGATAGGCAAAGACATAATCATGTAGTTGCTTGGAATCATATAAGGAAACTTAGATTTCATTTTAAAGTAGTGGAGGCCATCAAAGTTTTGTGTGTTTTTATTTTGTTTTGTTTTTCTTGAGATGGAATCTTGCTCTTGTCGCCCAGGTTGGAGTGCAGGGCACAATCTCGGTTTACTGCAACCTCTGCCTCCCGGGTTCAAGCAATTCTCCTGCCTCAGCCTTCCAAGTAACTGGGATTAGAGGTGCATGCCATCACACCTGGCTAATTTTTGTATTTTTTTTTTTTTTTGTAGAGTTGTATTTTTTTTTTTTTCACCATATTGGCCAGGCTGGTCTTGAACTCCTGGCCTCAAGACATCTGTTCGCCTCAGCCTCCCAAAGTGCTGGGATTACAGGTGTGAGCCACTCACTGCGCCCAGCCAACAAGCTTAGTTTATGTTTATGTTTTTGAGGAGCTGCCTTACTATTTTTCATAGTCTCATACCATTCTACTTTCCCACCAGTAATGTATGAGGGTTCCAATTTCTCTACAACCTCACCAATATTTCTTGTTTTCTGTTTTTTGGTAATAGCCATCCTGATGGGTGTGAAACGGTATCTCATTATAGTTTTTTGTTTTGTTTTTTTGAGACAGGATTTCACTCTGTCACCCAGGCTAGAGTATAGTGGCGTGATCAAGACTCACTGCAGCCTCCACCTCCCTCGCTCAAGTGATCCTCCCACCTCAGCCTCCTGAGTAGCGGGGGCACCAAGCACATGCCACCATGCCCAGCTAACTTTTATACTTTTTGTAGAGATGGGGTTTTGTCATGTTGCCCAGGCTGGTCTCCAACTCCTGGGCTCAAGCCATCCACCCATCTCTGCCTTCCAAAGTGCTACAATTACAGGCATGAGCCACCACAACTGGTTGACTTGTATAGTTCTTCATGGATTCAGAATATTAATTCATTATTCAATATAAAATTTGCAAATATCCTATTTTGTGGATAAGATGGACGTTTTAAGATTTAGTGCCTGCTTAAGCAAATGCTGGGAAACAACTTCACCAAAACAAGCTCTAGCCTTGTTTCAGCTTGCTCCAGAGGTCTGGGTCGAGGTGATATTAAATAGTGGCTTAAAACAGTTCATGGCTGGGCACAGTGGCTCACGCCTATAATCCCAGCACTTTGAGAGGCCGAGGCAGGTAGATCGCTTGAGTCTAGGAGTTCAAGACCAGTCTGGCCAACATAGCAAAACCCGTCTCCACTAAAAATACAAAAATTAGGCCTGGCACAGTGACTCATGCCTGTAATCCCAGCACTTTGGGAGGCAGAGGCGGGTGGATCACTTGAGGTCAGGAGTTCGAAACCAGCCTGGCCAACATAGTGAAACCCTGTATCTACTAAAAATACAAAAAAATTAGCGAGGTGTGGTGGCAGGTGCCTGTAATCCCAGCTACTTGGGAGACCAAGTCAGGAGAATCGCTTGAATCCGGAAGGCGGAGGTTGCAGTGAGCTGAGACTACGTCACTGCACTCCAGCCAGGGTGACAGAGTGAGACTCCATCGCAAAAAGAAAAAAAAGAAGTACAAAAATTACCTGGGAGTGGTGGTGCAGGCCTGTAATCTCAGCTACTCTGGAGGCTGTGGCACGAGAATTGCTTGAACCTGGGAGGTGGAGGTTGCAGTGAGCTGTGATTGTGCCGCTTTACTCCAGCTTGGGAGACAGAGAGAGACTCTCTCAAAAAACAAACTAACAACAAACAGTTCATATCTACTTCAGAGAACCCCCCTGAGAAGCTGGTTGTGTTTCAGATTTACCTCCTAGATATTTTATTTTCCTCCTTAAAGATCAAAGAAGGCAGAGGAAGCCATGAATGAGAGAGTCACGGTAAGGCTAGAAATAAAAGATGTCTTATTCTTATCACAACTGCACTGGATTATTCTCTTATTTTCTTTTTTTTTTTTTTTTTTTTTGAGACGGAGTCTCGCTGTGTCGCCCAGGGTGGAGTGCAGTGGCCGGATCTCAGCTCACTGCAAGCTCCGCCTCCCGGGTTTTTACGCCATTCTCCTGCCTCAGCCTCCCGAGTAGCCGGGACTGCAGGCGCCCACCACCTCGCCTGGCTAGTTTTTTGTATTTTTTAGTAGAGACGGGGTTTCACCGTGTTAGCCAGGATGGTCTCGAACTCCTGACCTCGTGATCCGCCCGTCTCGGCCTCCCAAAGTGCTGGGATTACAGGCTTGAGCCACCGCGCCCGGCCTATTCTCTTATTTTCTAACTTAGTCTGTAAGTTTCTTGATAGCAGGTACTGCTATATAAATTTAAAACTAATATTCTATTCAGCACCTAGCACATCAGGTTTTACATAGTAAATGCTCAATAAATTATTGTTTATTGACGTTAGTTGATTAGCAATTCCTATAATTCTAGAAGATTGTCATGAAGTGGTCTATATTATTTCATATGAATAATAACAGATTGCATTCTTACTTGAATATTTGATATCAAATAAATATTTTATAAAGTATTTATAAAATTATAAAATAAAGATATGCTATATAACTTATATTTTTCTTTCCTTTTTTTTTTTTTTGAAATAAGATCTTACTCTGTCCCCCAAGGCTGGAGTGCAGTGGCACAATCACGATTCACTGCAGCCTCGACCTCCTGGGCCCAAGCAATCCTCCCACCTCAGCTTCCCAAGAATCTGGGAGTCTCTGGGAGTACAGGAATGTGCCACCATCCCTGGCTAATTTTTTTGTAGAGATGGGATTTCGCCATATTACTCAGGCTGGTCTTGAACTCCCGACTCAAGCGATCTGCCCATCTCAGCCTCCCAAAGTGCTGAGATTGTAGGCGTGAGCCACCATGCCCAGCTAAAATTTATTTTTAAATTCAATAGACATGAGGGCCAGGCTCAGTGGCTCACGCCTATAATCCCAACAGTTTGGGAAGTAGAGGAGGGCAGATTGCTTGAGGTCAGTAGTTTGAGACCAGGCTGGCCAACATGGTAAGACCCCGTCTCTACTAAAAATACAAAAATTAACTGGGTGTAGTGTTGCACACCTATATCCCAGCTACTAAGGAGGCTGAGGCACAAGAATCACTTGAACCTGGGAGGTAGAAGTTGCAGTAAGTCAAGATCGTGCCCCTGCACTCTAACCTGGGCAACAGAGTGAAACTATGTTTTGAAACAAACAAACAAACAAACAAAAAAACAACTTTGTTAATGACTAGACCTGTGATAGATTGGGAGGATTCAAAGGTGGACAAGGCAAATCCTTCGAAGAATTTGCAGTTTCGTAGTTAAGTAGACAATAAGCAGCAACCATGCCATGATAATGGAGTGCTATAATACAGGTAAGCACTGGGTGCCATGGAGCAGAACATAAGGAGCACCTAAGTCGGTTCGTAATCGGAAGAAAGGGAAGTTGGAAAGATTCCTGAGCTGCTTCTTAAGAATAAGTATGGGCCGGGCACAGTGGCTTGCACCTGTAATCCCAGCACTTTGGGAGGCCGAGGCGGGTGGATCACCTGAGGTCAGGAGTTTGAGAACAGCCCTGCCAACATGGCAAAACCCCGTCTCTACTAAAAATACAAAAATTAGCCAGGTGTAGTGACAGGTACCTGTAATCCCAGCTACTTAGGAGGCTGAAGCAAGAAGAATTACTTGAACCTGGGAGGGAGAGGTTGCAGTGAACTGAGATCACGCTGCTGCACTCCAGCCTGAATGACAGAGTGAGACTGTCTCGAGACTGTCTCAAAAAAAAAAAAAAAAAAAAGTATGATCAGTTCTTATAAGTACAGAAATAAACTCTCGCATTTATGGTCGATTGCTTTTCACAAATATGCCAAGATAATTCAATGGGGAAAAGAAAAATCTTTCCAACAAATGGTGCTAGGACAACTAAAACAATAAAAATCTTAGAAGAAAATATAGAAATACGTCTTTAGGAACTTGAGTTAGTTAAAATCTTCTTAGATATGAACCTAAAAGCACAAAGCAGCAAAATAAATAAAGTGAATTTCATCAAAATTAAAAACTTTTGTTCTTCAATGAAAGGCCACCGGAAAGTAAAGACACCTCTCAAAATGGGAGAAAATATCTGCAAATCACATTTTTATTTATTTATTTATTTATTTATTTATTTTTTTGAGACAGAGTCTTACCCTGTTGCCCAGGCTGGAGTGCAGTGGTGCAATCTCAGCTCACTGCAACCTCCACCTCCCCAGTTCAAGTGATTCTCCTCAGCCACCTGAGTAGCTGGAATTACAATCATGCACTACCACACTTGGCTAATTTTTGTATCTTTACTAGAGATAGGGTTTCCTCATGTTGGCCAGGCTGGTCTCAAATTCCTGGCCTCAGGTGATCCACCCACCTCAGCCTTCCAAAGTGCTGGGATTACAGGCATGAGCCACTGCACCCGGCCATGCAAATCATATATCTTAAAAGGGATTTATATTTAAAATATTGAAAGAGTCTTAAAACTCAATAATAAAAAGACAACCTAATTAAAACATAGTAAAGGGAAGAATGAAATAAAATCATCTTTGTCACAGATGACATGATTATGTAGAAAACTGGAAATAAATGATGACAAAAAAAAAACCACTTGGAACTAATAAGCAATCATAGCAAGTGATGATAGTTGCAGGATGCAAGGTTAGTATACAAAAGTCAGCCAGTTGCAGTGGCACGAGCCTGTAGTCACAGCTACATGGGAGGCAGAGGCAGGAGGATCACTTGAGCCCAGGAGTTCAAGGCTGCAGTAGGCTCCATGCAGTGGCTCATGCCTGTAATCCCAGCACTTTGGGAGGCTGAGGAGCACAGATCACTTGAGTCCAGGAGTTTGAGACCAACCTGGGCAACACAGTGAAATCCCGTCTCTACAAAATATATGAAAATTAGCTGGATGTGGTAGTGTGCGCCTATAGTCCCAGCTTCTTGGGAGACTAAAGCAGGAGGATTACCTGAGCCTGGGAGGCGAAGGTTGCAGTGAACTGAGATTACACCACTGCATTCCAGCCTGGGCAACAGAGTGAGACCCCCATCTCAAAAAAAAAAAAAAAAGGGTGCAGTGCATGATGATCACACCTATGAATAGCCCCTGTATTCCAGCCTGGGCAACATAGTGGCACTGTCTCAAAAAAAAAAAAAAAAAAGGCCAATGGGTTTCCTATATATCAGCAATGAACAAGTGGAATTTGAAATTAAAAGCAAGCACAGGCCGGGCGCCATGGCTGACACCTGCAATCGCAGCACTTTGGGAGGCTGAGGTGGGCGGATAACAAGGTCAGGAGATCGAGACCATCCTGGCAACATGGTGAAACCCTGTCTCTACTAGAATACAAAAAATTAGCTGGGCATGGTGGCATGCACCTGTAGTCCCAGCTACTTGAGAGGCTAAGGCAGGAGAACTGCTTGAACTCAGGAGGTGGAGGTTGCAGTGAACCAAGATCGAACCACTGCACTCCAGCCTGGCAACAGAGCAAGACTCCGTCTCAGAAAAAAAAAAGAAGGAAAGAAAACACAATTTCATTTACATTAGGCACCCTCCAAAATGATTTTTTTCTCTCATATGGAGTTTCAGTCTTGTTGCCCAAGCTGGAGTGCACTGGCACGATCTCAGCTCACTGCAACCTCTGTCTCCTGAGCTCAAGTGATTCTCCTGCCTCAGCCTGCCAAGTAGCTGGGATTACAGGCATGCACCACCACACCCAGCTAATTTTGTATTTTTAGTAGAGACAGGGTTTCACCGCCCTGGCCTCCCAAAGTGCTGGGATTACAGGTGTGAGCCACCAAGCCCGGCCTGAAATGTTTTTTTACAAGAGCACAAATCCACTTTTATTCATTGACTTTTCATTAGTTTAAATCCTTGAGGGGTACAGCATGAGGGTACAGCATCACTTGGATTCTGTGTCCAATAGCCTTAGCAGGAAGATTGCTTCGGAATTTGGCATGAACCATGCCACTGTTTCTGTGGGCCCGAGTTACCTTTCCCCAGATTACTCTTGTTTGGTTTGGTTTGCCGCCAGGAGTCACTTTGTTGTTCTTTGCTTTGTATACATAAGCACATCTCTTGCCCAAATAGAATTCTATTTCATCTCGGGCATAAACACCTTCAATTTTAAGAAAAGCTGTATGCTCTCTTTGGTTCCGGAGACTCTGCTTATAGCCAGCAAAAATGGCCTTGGACCACAGCCTTCCAGACATATTTTCTTTTAGAAGTTTTGTTCCCAGCAGGATCCAAGATGGCGGGAAAAAACAAAATGAAATATTTTGATATAAATCTTTTTTTTTTTAAATTTTGAGACAGAGTCTTGCTCTGCTGCCCAGGCTGGAGTTCAGTGGTACAATCTTGGCTCACTACAATCTCCGCCTCCTGGGATCAAGTGATTCTTCTGCCTCAGTCACCTGAGTAGCTGGGATGACAAGCACCTGCCACCACACCTGGCTAATTTTTTTTTTTTTTTTTTTTTTTTTTGTATTTTTAGTAGAGACAGGGTTTCACCATGTTTGTCAGGCTGGTCTCCAACACCTAACCTCAAGCAATCCACCTGCCTTGGCCTACCAAAGTGCTGGGATTACAGGCATACACCATCGCACCTGGCCTATATTTTGATGTAAATCTAACAAAATGCGTTTAAGATCTAGGAGGAAAACTAAAAACTCTGATTTTAAAAAATCAAAGAAGAACCAAATAAATGGAGATATTCAATGATTGTAGGTAGGCAAACTCAATAAGACATCAGTTCTTCACAGCTTGATCTATAGATTTCAATATAATCCCAATCAAAATTCCAGCAAATGATTGTGTGGATATCAACAAACTAATTCTATAGTCAACACAACACTGAAGGAGAAGGCAAAGTTAGAAGACTGACAAAGTCAGAGGACTGATATTACCTGACTTCAAGACTTACTATAAAGCTACAGTAATTGAGACAGTGTAGTATTGCTGAGAGAACAGACAAATAGATCAATGGAAAAGAATAGAGACCAGAAAGAGCCATGGCAGAAAAGTAGAGTGGCTGGGTAGTAGGATGGGGAAGGGAAGAGAGTGGAGAGGAGAGAAGGGTGGGTAGGGGAGGTGGAGGACAGATAGAAGATTGAAAATGGATGGAGAGACAATGCCTGGAATACAAACCAGGATGTGTTCTAGAGCACCTGTGGATAGGCTTGGAGAGCAGGCAGGACTCTTTTTCCTTTGAGACTGGGGAGAAAGATGGAGACTGCTGGTAAGACAGAGGTAATTTGTTCAGAGGCAGGGCAAGAAGTTGAGGGAATCCCTGACTGATGTAACATGTTATTCATCCAGCAAATGTTTATTGGGCAACATTTATGTGTCAAGCCCTAAGCCTAGTGCTAGAGATTTAGAGATGAATAAGACAAGGCGCTTGCTCTCTCAGAACTTAGAGTCTGGCCAGGCATAGTGGTTCGCGCTTGTAATCCCAGCACTTTGGGAGGCCAAGGCAGGCAGATCAGTTGAGGTCAGGAGTTAGAGACCAGCCTGGCCAACATGGTGAAACCCTGTCTCTACTAAAAGTACAAAAAATTAGCCAGGCATGTTGGTGTGTGCATGTAATTCCAGCTACTCAGGAAGCTGAGGCAGGAGAATCGCTCAAACCTGGGAAGCGGAGGTTGCAGTGAGTAGAGATTGTGCCACTGCATTCCAGCCTGGGCAACAGAGCAAAACTCTGCCAAAAATAAAAAAAACTTAGAGTCTAATGGTCTTTCTTTCTTTCTTTCTTTCTTTCTTTCTTTCTTTCTTTCTTTTTCTTTCTTTCCTTCTTTTTCTTTTTTTTTAGAGAAGGTCTCACTGTGTCACCCAGGCTGAAGTGCAGTGGCGTGATCTGGGCTCACTGTAGTGATTCTAGTCTCAGGATACAAGACATCCTGGGGCTCAAGCGATTCTCCGACCTTGGCTTCCAGAATAGCTGGGACTACAAGCGCCACTGCACCTGGCAATGTTTTTTTTGTTTTGTTTTGTTTTTGTTTTTTTTTTTTTGAGACGCAGTCTCGCTCTGTCGTCCAGGCTGGAGTGCAGTGGCGCGATCTCGGCTTACTGCAAGCTCCGCCTCCCGGGTTCACCCCATTCTCCTGCCTCGGCCTCCTGAGTAGCTGGGACTACAGGCGCCTGCCACCTCGCCCGGCTAGTTTTTTTTTTTTGTATTTTTTAGTAGAGACGGGGTTTCACCGTGTTAGCCAGGATGGTCTCAATCTCCTGACCTCGTGATCCGCCCGTCTCGGCCTCCCAAAGTGCTGGGATTACAGGCTTGAGCCACCGCGCCCGGCCAACCTGGCTATTTTTTATAGAGACAGGGTCTCACTAAGTTGGCCAGGCTGCTCTCGAGCAATCTTCCTGGGCTCAAGCGATCTTCCTGCTGTGGCCTCCCAAAGTGCTGAGACTACAGGCATGAGCCACTGCACCCAGCCCTCTACTTTCTTTATGAAGAAGAAGATAAAGTTTTGCTGGAAGGAAGTATGGGGGAGAGGTAGGGGAATTGAGTAGAGTGGTGAATATTTAGAATACTTTTTCAGGAAATGGGAAATCAAAAATGAATAGGAAAATGTAAGAATTGCTGCTTGCCATGAAGTATCGAGATGAGAACAGATATGTTTATGGTAGTATGAATCCAAAGAGTTATGTTATTTTTTTCCTACTAAATTTCAGTAGCTCAGATGAAGTAGTAGAGGAGATTGAGGGATAGATTCATCTGGAATTGGAGGCTTATGAGGTAGTTGCAATAGAAGGACAAGGAAGAGAGAGTTGACAGTGCTGGCAAGAGAAGAATTGAACTGATAAACTACTGGATAGGGAATTAGTCTCTTCAGTTGGCAAGAAGCAGAGACGCCCTTAGTTGAGGTTATCACAAAGGCTGAGGTAGAAGATAATGACACTGAAATGTAAGGGAGGAAGCCCAGGAAACTTGCGCCACAGGCAGGCATTGGGGAGAAATGAAAAAATGCCTAGAATAGGATGCAATAGAAGTTCTGTTCTATTGAATATAAGTTCACCCCAATGTCAGCTCTAATCACCTGGTTTGCTTCTACCCTCTCAGAAGTAAATGCTCATTTGCTCCTTTTTCCAGGAATTCTCCCATATTCATAACTCAGCTTCTTACTGTTTAGTTTCTCTCTCTCCTCTTTTGCACATACTTACTACTTTTCCCTGTTTGTATTAATTTTTCTGTGTCGTGCATCCAAATTCCCCCAAAAGAGGACTTGATTGAATCAGTTAGATTCATCCAATATGGACCACATTAAAGACTTCTGGTCTCCCCTTGTGTTTCGCCTATAAATGTTTATCTTCTGCTATTTTATAGATTTCTGATCTAGTCAGCCACAACCAGGGTAACACAATGATGGTGCCAGAAAAACGTCCCAACCCAGACTCCAAAAGAGGGGTTCTTGGATCTCATGCAGAAAGGAATTCAAGGTGAGTCACAGAGTGCAGCAAGAAGAGATAGTTTATAGAAAGCTACTCAGTTACAGAGTAGGGCATCGTTAGAAAGCAAGCGGAGGAATGAGCACTGTCTTTGTTTTGTTTTGTTTTTGAGACAGAGTTTCACTCTTGTTGCCCAGGCTGGAGTGCAATGGTGTGATCTCAGCTCACTGCAACCTCCGCCTCCCGGGTTCAAATGATTCTCCTGCTTCAGCCTCCTGAGTAGCTGGGATTACAGGCATGCGCCACCATGCCTGTAGAAATATACCATGCCTGTATTTTCACCTACTAATAGAAAATAGCCCGGCTAATTTTCTATTTTTAGTAGAGACAGGGTTTCTCCATGTTGGTCAGGCTGGTCTCAAACTCCCGACCTCAGGTGATCTGCCTACCTCAGCCTCCCAAAGTGCTGGGATTACAGGTATGAGCTACTGTGCCCAGCCTCTTTGTTTTAAACTCTTCTTATATACAGGTCTTATCTATGTAAAAGCTAAGCTATGCCTACATGCGGGTAGGCTGACAGCATGACAACATTTATTACTTTGTTGATTTAAAGAAAGTTATCCTTGGCATTTTAGTGCGTAAGTACATCAAAGCATAACTATAATCATCTTAAAAGCATATATTGTTATGCGATATCGGGACATCTGGACATTCTGTGGCTGCAGGAGTTTGTCCTTGCAGGCATTATTAAGCTGCTTTCTTAGCTGTAAACATCTTGTGACCATGGGTCATAAACTGGTGAGGAATGTGCCTTGCTAGCTTTTAGATGGAGTTTATTTTAAAATGGTGTCAACCTTGCTCTCTGATATTCCTGTTTCCCTAACAATTATATAACTTACAGCATGGCCACCCCAGCCTACTTTTCTCAGAAAGGAATTGTGAGTAGAGTTTCATGGACCATGGAGGACTGCATCATAGAAAAGGTAAGAAAAGCAGGAGGGGGATTGATGGCCAGGTGGGGTGGTGTGTGCCTGTAGTCTTAGCTACCCCAGAGGCAGAGGTGGGAGAATCACTTACGCCTGGGAGGTGGAGGCTGCAGTGAGCCCTGATCACGCCACTGCACTTCAGTCTGGGTGATGGAGCAAGACTCTGTCTTTAAAAATGTGACATATATAGATCCATAATCTTAAAGAACCGGAGTATTAGGAGTGGGGAAATGAAAGAGCTAGAAGGAACGATAAGGAATTTCAGATTGTTAGAAGGGTGAAAATAATGGGATGGTATAAGCCAAAAAATGTTGAGGACAGAATCTTAGGTGGCTCATCCACATGAATAAAGTTACACAACCTAGAAGATAACAGATGCTAGGTTGAAAAAAAAGCCAGATTATCAAAGTTTGCAACAAATGTGGAGGCATGTCTTGGAAGTCAGTACAAAACAATGATCAGGAGAGATAAAAGATAAGATGAGGAAAGTGTGGACTGCAAAGTGTAGTGGTTGAAAATGCATCTGAGGAATGATGACATAATCTCTCATCCCCAGGATGCAGGGGACATGAGGGAATACATAGGGAAACATGTATGTTATGTAAGACAAAATTAATGCCTAGTGTATATGAGAAGGTGCAGTAATCTATAAAGTAAGTATATAAGACACAGAAAGTATCATTCTATTGTTTTGTTTCACAGCTTTTGTCTGAAATTAGTGTATGTGATATAAGAAACATTAAATTGACCAGGCGCGGTGGCTCACACCTGTAATCCCAGCTCTTTGGGAAGCAGAGGTAAGTGGATCACCTGAGGTTGAGAGTTCCACACCAGCCTGACCAACATGGAGAAACCCTGTCTCTACTAAAAATACAAAAAAAATTAGCCTGGGGTGGTGACGCATGCCTGCAATCCCAGCTATTCAGGAGGCTGAGGCAGGAGAATCGCTTGAACCCGGGAGGCGGAGGTTGCAGTGAGCTGAGATCACATCATTGCACTCCAGCCTGGGCAACAAGAGCGAAACTCCATCACAAAAAAAAAAAAAATTAAATTTTAAAATTAATGTTTATTTTGCTAATAGTGTTAGAGATGAGGTAATTAAGCATCCTCATTTTACAGAAAGTTTCAAAAGGGTTAGTGATTTCCTTAAGGCATGCAGGTAATTAAGGCTGCCCAGGCTGGAGCGCAATGGCACGATCTCAGCTCACCCCAATCTCCGCCTCCTGGGTTCAAGTGATTCTCCTGCTTCATCCTCCTGAGTAGCTGGGATTACTGGAATTTAGAAGTTTTTTTTGTTTTGTTTGTTTGTTTGTTTTAGACGGAATCTCGCTCTGTCGCCCAGGCTGGAGTACAGTGGCACCATCTCCACTCACTGCAAGCTCCGCCTCCCGGGTTCATGCCATTCTCCTGCCTCAGCCTCCAGTGTAGCTGGGACTACAGGCACCCGCCACCGCGCCCGGCTAATTTTTGTATTTTTAGTAGAGACAGGGTTTCACCGTTTTAGCCAGGATGGTCTCGATCTCCTGACCTCGTGATCCGCCCGTCTCAGCCTCCCAAAGTGCTGGGATTACAGGCGTGAGCCACCGCGCCCAGCCTAGAAGTATTTTTTAAGCACCTTGGGATTACAGGCATGAGCCACCACGCCCGGCCTAGAACTTAGAAGGATTTTATGGGGAGGATGACATTGTTGGCCCAGATCTGTTAAACTGTTAAAGTGTTAAAGTTTGATTTGAATTTTTTTTTTTTTTGGAGACGGAATCTCACTCTGTTGCCCAAGCTGGAGTGCAGTGGTGCAATCTCGGCTTACTGCAACCTCCACCTCCCGGGTTCAAGCCCAGATTTTTGTGCCTCAGCCTCCGGAGTAGCTGGGACTATAGGCAGGTGCCACCATGACAGGCTAATTTTTGTATTTTTAGCAGAGATGGGGTTTCGCCATGTCGTCCAGGCTGGTCTCACTTAGCCAGGCTGGTTTGACCATGTTGGCCAGGCTGATCCTGACCTCAGGTGATCCCCATGCCTTGGCCTCCCAAAATGCTGGGATTACAGGCATGAGCCACTGTGCCTGGCCTCTGTTTGTTTGTTTGTTTGAGACAAGTTCTCACTCCGTCGCCCAGGCTGGAGGGCACTGGCACCATCACAGTGCATTGTAACCTCAACCTCCCTGGCTCAAGTGATCCTCAAGTACCTGGGACTACAGGCATGGGCCACCACACTCAGCTCATTTTTATTTTGTAGTGATGGGGTCTCCCTGTGTTGCCCAGGTTGGTCTAACTCCTGGACTCAAGTGATTCTCCTGCCTTGGCCTCCCAAAGTGCTGGTACAGGCATGAGCTACAGCACCTAGTCCTCTTTCTTTTCTTCTTTTTTTGTTTTTTGTTTTTTTGTTTTTTTGAGACAGAGTTTTGCTCTTGTCACCCAGGTTGGAGTGCAATGGCACAATCTCGGCTCACTGCAACCTCCGCCTCCTGGGTTCAAGCAATTCTCCTGCCTCAGCCTCCTGAGTAGCTGGGATTACAGGCACCCACCACAAGGCCCGGCTGGTTTTTTTTTTTCCCCCCCTTTTTTTTGAGATGGAGTCTTACTCTATCACCCAAGCTATAGTGCAGTGGCATGATCTTGGCTCACTGCAACCTCTGCCGCCTGGGTTCAAGCAGTTCTCCTGCCTCAGCCTCCTGAATAGCTGGGATTACAGGCGCCTGCCACCGTGCCTGGCTAATTTTTGTATTTTTAGTAGAAACAGGGCTTCACCAACTTGGCCAGGCTGGTCTTGAACTCCTGACCTCATGATCCACCTGCCTCGGCCTCCCAAAGTGCTGGCATTACAGGCATAATTTTTGTTTTGTTTTTGTTTTATTTTGTTTTGTTTGAGATGGAGTCTCATTCTGTCGCCCAGGCTGGAGTGCAATGGCACTCTCAGCTCACTGCAACCTCCGCCTCCCGGGTTTAAGCGATTCTCCTGCCTCAGCCTCCCGAGTAGCTGGGACTACAGGTGCCTGCCATCATGTCCAGCTAATTTTTTGGGTTTTTTTTGTAAAGACGGGGTTTCACCATGTTAGCCAGGATGATCTTTATCTCCTGACCTCGTAATCGGCCCACTTCGACCTCCTAAAGTGCTGAGATTACAGGCGTGAGCCACCGCGCCCGGCCCAATTTTTGTGTTTTTTTGGTAGAGATGGGGTTTCGCCATATTGTCCAGGCTGGTCTCAAACTCCTGACCTCACGTGTTTGGGAGGCCCGCTTCGGCCTCCCAATATTTTTTTCTTAATAAACTTCCTTGTAAACCAGAGTACGGTTCTCAAGGCCAGCTCCAGCTCCACTCCTAATATTCTAGTTCTGAGTAGTTCCAGCTACTCAGGAGGCTGTGGTGGGGGAATCCCTTGAGGCTATGATTGCATCACTGCACTCCAGCCTGGGTGACAGAGTGAGACCCTATCTCTAATAAATAAATAAATAAATAAATAAATTTCCTTGTAGCAAAGAGACACAGTCGGAATCAGTCTAATGATCTTCAAGCTGTTTATAAAATTAGGAGCTCCATAAGCATTGTGGTTGATGATTATGGCATTTCTCCCATGGAAGGCGTATTTTAAAGTAATGGTTGATGAAATACATCTCCCTTTCTCTTTCACTTTCCTCCTCTACACGTGCGACTCTTGGATGACAACTAAGCCAATCACTGTATCTCGTATTCCTTTAACTCCTCTCACTCCCAGATTGGTTCAGGAACAGGAATGTAATCATATGACCCAACTAAGGATATTTAATGCTAATAAGATTAAGTTTTTGGAACTTTTTTCCAACTATCAGGAAAATTGAGTCTCTTTTCTACTGGATGGAAGTACATAACTTCAGGACCTATTAGCAGCCAGCTTGGCACCATGAAAGGAAAGCCAGACCAGAAACAGAGTCATCACCAAGAAAGAAGATGTCATTTGAACGCTGGATCAAGTTTCTTCCAAGAAGAAGCAAGAAACTGTTTGACTGGCGTATGAGCAATAATAAACTCTTTGTTGCTGTTGTTGTTGTTGTTGTTGCTGCTGTTAAATCAGTTCTGGTTGGCTTTTCTATCATTTGTAACATACAGTCCTAATACAGATAAGTTCTGGTATACAAAAACATAGTAACCATGTTTCTTTTTTTTTTTTTAAGATGGAGTCTCACTCTGTCACCCAGGCGGGAGTGCAGTAGTGCAATTTCAGCTCGCTGCAAACTCCGCCTCCCAGGTTCAAGAGATTCTCCTGCCTCAGCCTCCTGAGCAGCTGGGATTATAGGCACGCACCACCATGCCAGCTAATTTTTGTATTTTTAGTAGAGATAGGGTTCCACCATGTTGGCCAGGCTGGTTTCAAACTCCTGACCTCAAGTGATCCGCCCACCTCAACCTCCCAAAGTGCTGGGATTACAGGTGTGAGCCACCACACCTGGCTGTAACCATGTTTCTTAATACAAGTCTGCATTGCAAGTAGCTATATACAAAGATACACTTTTAAACTGTGATTTTTGGAATTCTTGAGACTCTTAACATGCCATCACTCCACTTCACACTTTATTTGAAAACCATCAAAAAGAAAAATGAAAGGCCATGTCTTAAATACAGGTTTAAAAAATCTATTCAAAAATAATTTCCTCTTAATAAAATGGAAATCACTATATCCCAAAGTCAATTCAATTGTTGCAACAGATAAAGGATTTCTTTCCCTTTTCTTTTCTTATTTTTTTGAGATGGAGTCCTGCTCTGTCACCCGGGCTGGAGTGCAGTGGCGTAATCTTGGCTTACTGCAAGCTCTGCCTCCCGGGTTCACGCCGTTCTCCTGCCTCAGCCTCCTGAGTAGCTGGGACCACAGGCGCCCACCACCGCGTCCGGCTAAGTTTTTGTATTTTTAGTAGAGATGGGGTTTCACCGTGTTAACCAGGATGGTCTCAATCTCCTGACCTCATGATCCACCCGCCTCAGCCTCCCAAAGTGCTGGGATTACAGGCGTGAGCCACCGCGTCCGGCCTCCATTTTCTATACTTTGCTTTCACCCAAACTTAGATTCAAATTTAAACACAGATGTTTTAAGTGGTACATTAAAATACTCTTCATATTTGCTAAGATAGATAAAATGAATCTCTGACTTCCCATATAGCACTATGCTTGTTTTATGCAAAAACTGGAAAAGAAGTAAAAAGTGGTTTTAAAAAATGTGATATAGGTAGGTCTTAAATAAACATTGTTAAGCTGAGTAGTATAATATAGTAAGTATCATAAAAGGGATATAAGCAAAATGTTTTTGGAAGCCCAGAGAAGGGTAAGGTAATGCTGGCACAGTCAGAGAGGAAGTGACATTTGAGCTATGCTAAAAGATTGAGAAGGAATTTGCCAGGCAGAGAAGAAAATAGTCATACTATACAGGAGGAAGAGTTACGGCATTTTCAAAGTCTGTTGCATAGTAAACTTTTCTCTGTCTGTCTTAGAAGCTAACAACTGAAAAATTACCTATTATTATTTGGGTCTGGCGTTGATGACTGTGAAGGCAATGTAGAAAATAAAGATTGGAAGCTGCTATGCCTTTTATGACCCAGTCTCTGAACTCAAACACCGTCACTTCTGCTGTATTCTTTGTATTACAAGCAAGTCACTTTGTATTTCAAGCAAGCCCACACTCAAGAGGAGCGGGATTAAACTCAGTCACTTAAAGGGAGGAGTATCAAAAATGTCTGTGGACATATTTTAAAACCGCAACAAATATCTAGCATACTGTTGCTCCTTGAGGGTAATCTTGGACACTCTTTTCTTCTCTATTAATCTTTTTTTCTTTTCTTTTTCTTTTTTTTTTTTTTTAGACAGACTCACTCTGTTACGCAGGCTGGAGTGCAGTGGTGCAATCTTGGCTTACCTCAACCTCCACTTCCCTGTTCAAGCCATTCTCCTGCCTCAGCCTCCCAAGTAACTGAGATTACAGACATGCACCACCAAGCCCAGTTGATTTTTTTGTATTTTTAGTAGAGACGAGGTTTCACCGGGTTGGCCAGGCTGGTCTCAAACTCCTGATCTCAAATGATCCACCCTCCTCAGCCTCCTAAAAAGCTGGGATTATAGGCGTAAGTCACTGTGCTCAGCCTGTTTTATTGTGCTTTGGTTTGTTTTTTGAGACAAGGTCTCAATCCGTCAGTGGCGTGAGCCACCGTGCCCACCTATTTATTTATTTATTTGTTTGTTTTGAGACGCAGTCTCGCTCTGTCACCCAGGCTGGAGTGCAGTGGCATGATCTCGGCTCACTGTAACCTCTGCCTTCCGGGTTCAAGCGATTCTCCTGCCTCAGCCTCCCAAGTAGCTGGGATTACAGGCGAATGCACCACCACGCCCGGCTAATTTCTGTACTTTTAGTAGAGATGAGGTTTCACTATGTTGGCCAGACTGGTCTCAAACTCCTGACCTCAAGTGATCTGCCCATCTCATCATCCCAAAGTGTTGGGATTACAGGCGCGAGCCACTGTGCCCAGCCTTCTCTTTTAATCTTGATTTTCTTCCAAGCCTGGTCTTCCGTTAGCTTTCCTCTTCTTAGTAAATGACACTACCTCCACTTAGTTACTAAAAGCCACAGTCATCCTTGATGCTTTTCTTTTCCTCAACCTCCATTCCCTAATAAATCCATCAGCAAAGATAAAGTATATACCATGTTCCTTGATATCTGTGGGGGACTAATTCCAGGTACCCCTTGGATACCAAAATCCATGGATGCGCAAGTCCTCCATACAAAATGGCACAGTATTTGCATATAGTCTACACATATCCTCCCATATACTTTAAATTATCTTTAGATTACATATAATACAATGTAAATGCTATGTAAATAATTGCTATTTACAAGCATTGTTTACAGAGTAATGACAAGAAAAAAAAGTCTGTACATGTTCAGTACAGATGCATTTATTCATTAAAAAAATTTCCATTCACAGTTAGTTGAATCCACGGATGTAGAACCCACAGATATGGAGGGTCAACTGTATATGTCATTTGTTTATTCCATCTTCCAGCCATTAATCCATGCTACCATGAACTCTTGCTTACTTCAGTGGCCTCATAACTTGTCTTCTTCTACCTTTGCCTTCCTACTGTCCATCTCTACACACCAGCCACCTTTTTTTTTTTTTTTTCAGAGACAGGGTCCTCCTCTTTTGTCCAGGCTGAAATACAATGGCAAAATCATAGCTCACTGCAGCCCCAAACTCCTAAGCTTAAGTGATCCTCCCACCTTAGCCTCCAGAGTAGCTGGGATTACAGGGGCACACAACTATGCCTGATTAATTTTTTAAATTTTTTTTTTTTTTGAGACAGAGTCTCGCTCTGTCACCCAGGCTGGAGTGCAGTGGCACGATCTCAGCTCACTGCAAGCTCTGCCACCTCCGATCTCAGCTCACTGCAAGCTCTGCCACCTCCCAGGTTCACGCCATTCTCCTGCCTCAGCCTCCCTAGAAGCTGGGACTACAGGCGCCCGCCACCACACCCAGCTAATTTTTTTGTATTTTTAGTAGAGACGGGGTGTCACCGTGTTAGCCAGGATGGTCTCGATCTCGTGACCTCGTGATCCACCCGCCTCGGCCTCCCAAAGTGCTGGGATTACAGGAGTGAACCACCGCGCCTGGCCTAACTTTAAAATTTTTAATTCTTATTTAATTTAAATTTAAATTTAATTTAATTTAACTTATTTATTTATTTTTGAGACAGGGTCTGGCTCTGTCACCCAGGCTAGAGTACAGGGGTGTTATCTCGGCTCACTGCAACCTCCGCCTCCTGGATTCAAGCAGTCCTCCCACCTCAGCCTCCTGAGTGACTGAGACTACAGGCGCATACCACCACACCTGGCTAATTTTTGTGTTTTTTTCATGAAGAAGGAGTTTCACCATGTTGGTCAGACTGGTCTCTAACTCCTAAACTCAAAAAATCTGCCCACCTCAGACTCCCAAAGTGCTGAAATTACAGGCATGAGCCACCACTCCTGGCCTAATTTTTAAATTTTTTGTACAGATGAGATCTCACTATGCTGCTGACCATAGGTGTGAGCACCAGTCTAGACTGGCCAGCCAGCGTTTTTTGTTGTTGTTTGTTTGTTTGTTTGTTTGAAGACAGCCTCTCACTCGTTGCCCGGACTGAAGTGCAATGGTAAAATCATAGCTCATTGCAGCCTCAAATTCCTAAGCTAAAATCTTCCTACCTTAGCCTCCGAAGTAGCTGAGACTACACGTACATGTTACCACACCTGGCTAATTTTTTTTTGTAGAGACAGGGTTTCTTCATGTTACCCAGGCTGGCCTTGAACTCCTGTGTTCAAGTGATTTGTTTACCTCGGCCTCCCAAAGTCCTGGGATTATAAGCATGAGCCACTGCATCTGGCCCAGCCGGCCACCTTTTATTAAGCATGTACTTTGTGCTTTGCAGAACAGTAAGTAATTTGCATGTATCATCTAATTTAATCATCACACCCATCTGAGAAATAGTTATTACTATTTAACACCCTTGCTTAAAAACCTGTTTTCACTATTATAAAGATAATGCATCTTCACAAATATATTTTTTCCTTCTCCTGTTAAAATTATTTTTCTTAGGATAAATTTTCCAAAGCAGAATTACTAGGTTAAAGAATATAAAGATTTTAAAGCCACCAATAACCCTTTTTCTATTCTTACTTGGAGGACTTATCAGTTCTCTTTCTTTATGTTTAATTTTTCACAGTGGTGGGAGGTGGTCTTCCATTTTCTGATGTCCTGTCCATCAGTAGATACATGTTCCTGGAAAAAAGTCTAGAATAGTAGTTCTCAAGTTCAACTGCACATTACAATTACCTAGGGAGCTGTTAAAAATACCAATGCCAAGGACCCTAGATGTTCTGACTTAATTAGTCTAGAGGAGCATGAGCATGGACTTTTCTTTTTTTTTTTTTTTTTGAGGCAGAGTCTCACTCTGTCTCCCAGACTGGAGTGCAAGGGCACCATGTCGGTTCACTGCAACCTCTGTCTTAAAAATGTCCATGCCTGGGCCGGGCGCGGTGGCTCAAGCCTGTAATCCCAGCACTTTGGGAGGCCGAGGCGGGTGGATCACGAGGTCAGGAGATCGAGACCACCCTGGCTAACACGGTGAAACCCCGTCTCTGCTAAAAATACAAAAAACTAGCCGGGCGTGGTGGCGGGCGCCTGTAGTCCCAGCTACTCGGAGGCTGAGGCAGGAGAATGGCGTGAACCTGGGAGGCGGAGCTTGCAGTGAGCCGAGATCGTGCCACTGCACTCCAGCCTGGGCGACACAGCGCGAGACTCCGTCTCAAAAAAAAAAAAAAAAAAAAAAAA
>NC_037684.1:2936929-2984450 GCF_003255815.1 Theropithecus gelada
CCCCCAAAAAAAAAAAAAAAAAAAAAAAAAAATGTCCATGCTTGGCCAGATGCAGTGGCTCACACTTGTAATCTCAGCACTTCAGGAGGCCAAGGCAGGCAGATCACTTGAGGTTAGGAGTTTGAGACCAGCTTGGCCAACATGGTGAAACCCCGTTTCTACTAAAAATACAAAAATTATCTGGGCATGGTGGCAGCTGCCTATAATCCCAGCTACTTGGGAGGCTGAGGCAGGAGAATTGCTTGAACCCACAAAGTGGAGGTTGCAGTGAGCTGAGATTGCAGTGAGCTGAGATTGCGCCATTGCACTTTAGCCTGGGTGACAAGAACAAAACTCTGTCTTTAAAAAAAAAAAAAAAAAAAGAATATCCTTGATGAAACAGAAAAAAAATATTGGTGTTATTAGATCCCTCAGAACATGTTTTTAATTATTTGGTATGACAAGATAAGTGTGCATGAAGCACTTCTGGTGCATATCAAAGAATGATTGGTGGTCATCTTGAGAAAAACCGGTTCTCTAGTTCATTGAGTTGTGAGCTAATCTTTTTCACTGACCACTATTTTTACTTGAAAAACTGACTAACAGACAAACTATGGCTATCAAAACTTGGGTATTTGTCTGAAATTTCCCCAAAATGAAGAACGTGAGCTTGTACGTCAATAAAACTAACTGATAAACTGATATTGTTTCTTGCCAATGACAAAATTTGAGTTTTCAAACAAAAATTAGAATTTTGAAAACTTATATCTACTACCATGAGCTTGACAGTGTCCCAATACTTAAAGATTTTCCTGATGATAATAAATGTGTTTTTTTTGCAGGGGGGGCATCATATAATAAAATGTGTCAACATTTGGAAGATATGCATATCTCAGGAACCAATATTTTTCAAATGACTAGTGCATGTATTACATCATGCATGGGTAAAAGATCCATTCAAAGAGAAAGACAGACCAGTGGATTTTATTTTATATTTTATTTATTTATTTATTTATTTATTTATCTTGAGATGGACTTTTGTTCTTGTTGCCCAGGCTGGAGTGCAATGGTGAGGTCTCAGTTCACTGCAACCTCCGCCTCCCGGGTTCAAGCGATTCTCCTGCCTCAGACTCCCGAGTAGCTGGGATCACAGGTGCTCACCACCATGCCTGGCTAAGTTTTGTATTTTTTTTAGTAAAGATGGGGGTTTTACCACATTCCCCAGGCTGGTCTTGAACTCCTGACCTCAGGTGATCTGCCCGCCTTGGCCTCCCAAAGTGCTAGGATTATAGGTGTGAGCCACCACACCCAGTCCCAATCGATTTTAATAAAACAGAGGACAAAAAGTTCCTTCAATAAGGTTTCAGATTGTACATTGCAACTAACTTTTTTTTTTTTTTTTTCTTTAAAGACATCAGGTCTCATTTTGTTGCCCAGGCTGGACTCAAACTCCTGGACTGAATTAATCCTCCCACCTCAGCCTCCTGAGTAGCTGGTACTATAAGCCCGCACCACTGTGCCTGGCTGCAACTAACCTTTAAGAAATTACCATTTGTCGGCCGGGTGTGGTGGCTCACGCCTGTAATCCCAGAACTTCAGGAGGCTGAGGCAGGTGGATCATGAGGTCGGGAGTTCAAGACCAGCCTGGCCAACATGGTGAAACCCCGTTTCTACTAAAAATACAAAAAAAGTAGCTGGGCATGGTGGGGCACACCGGTAATCCCAGCTACATGGGCGGCTAAGAGAGGAGAATCACTTGAACCCAGGAGGTGGAGGTTGCAGTAAGCCAAGATTGCGCCACTGCACTCCAGCCTGGGACAGGACGAAACTCTGTCTCAAAAACAAAAAGAAATTACCGCTTGTTGCATTTCCATGTAGTATCAAAGAATAACCACAATGATCAGAAAAAAACTATCTAAAAACTTCTTCCAGCTACATAGCTGTGTGAAGCCAGATTTTCTTCACATCCTTCAACTAAAACAACATATTGCAACAGACTGAATGCAGATGCATATATGAGAATCTACTAGCTAAAGCTGACATTAAAGAAATTTGTAAAAATGTAAAACACTGACACCCTTCTCATTATATTTTTTGTTTTGGAAAGTATAGCTGTTTTTCATAAAAATATTTGTGTTAAAGTATAATGTTTGCTGTTATTTAGTTTTAAATTCTAATACAGTAATTGATAATACACATATCCCACATAAACAAAAGCTCATTAATTTTTAAGACTTCTTGTTTGAGAACTACTACTCAAAATTTTTTGTTTGTTTGTTTTGAGAGAGGGTCTCTGTCGCTCAGGCTGGAGTGCAATGGCACAATCATAGCTCCTGACTATAACCTCAACCTCCTGGCAACCCTCCAGTCTCAGCCTCCTGAGTAGCTGGGACTACAGGTGCACGCCACCACACCTAGCTATTTTTTTTTTTAATTATTTTTATTAGAGATAAGGTCTCACTATGTTGTCCAGGCTGGTCTCAAACTCCTGAGTTCAAGTGATCTTTCTGCCTAGGCCTCCTAAAGTGCTGGGATTACAGCTATGAGCCACTGTGTCCCGCCTAGAAGTTTTGCTAAATTTTAGAGGTCTAAAATCTGAAATAGTTAAGAACCACAGACCTTTGAAAAGGAATAGATGAACTGATTGCATATTCTCCGTGAAGAGTATTTCTCTCAGTTAAAAGCTTTTGAAAAGTATGAAATGGCAATGAGTTCTAGATTCTATTCCTGATAAGAACTTGCCAACAGCTCTGACATGCCAATTAACTGCTGACCCTTAATATTAATGGGTTTTAAACAACTCTTAGACATTCAAATCACAACTGCTTAATATGATATACAAAGCATCCTGTATAAACTGTGCTTTCCAAGAATTAACTGATTTAATTTGTGACAACTCTATGTAGCAAGTACTGTTATCATGTATGATTTGTACATTCTGTTGAATGAATGAATGAATACAATGAGTAAATAAAAATAAGAATTTTTTTTTTTTGAGATGGAGTCTTGCACTGTTGCCCAGGCTGGAGTGCAGTGGTGTAATCTCTGCTCATTGCAAACTCCGCCTCCCGAATTCAAGTGATTCTCCTGCCTCAGCCTCCTGAATAGCTGGGATTACAAGCACGCACCACCAAGCCTAGCTAATTTTTGTATTTTTTAGTAGAGACAGGGGTTTCACCACGTTGGTCAGGCTGGTCTCAAGCTCCTGACCTCGTGATCTGCCAGCCTCAGCCTCCCAAAGTGCTGGGATTACAGGTGTGAGCCACCGGCCCAGACTAAGTAATTTTTTTTTTTTTTTTTTTTTTTGAGACTGAGTCTCGCTCTGTCGCCCAGGCTGAAGTGCAGGGTCACGATCTCAGCTCACTGCAAGCTCTGCCTCCCAGGTTCATGCCATTCTCCTGCCTCAGTCTCCCAAGTTGCTGGGACTACAGGTGCCTGCCACCACACCCAGCTAATTTTTTTTTGTATTTTTAGTAGAGACGGGGTTTCACCATGTTAGCCAGGATGGTCTCGATCTCCTAACCTCGTGATCTGCCCGCCTCGGCCTCCCAAAGTGCTGGGATTACAGGCGTGAGCCACCACGCCCGGCCAGTAATTTTAAAATCTAGATCCAAGTTCAGTTTAGAAAAGAGAAGCATTCTCAATTCCAGCTCTATTCACCCTATTAATGATCACTTCCTGTCTTTTTCCTCATTATCTGCAGTTTTCTTCTGTGTTTTTACTGCCACCTGCCTCTTCTCTGTTTCATCTCTTCAAAAGTCTCACTGTTAATTCCTTTCTTTCTTGGGATTTTAGATCCCTCTAAATCTGCATGCACCTTTTGAAAACAAATACAAACATCACAATCTTTACCAACTAGTCTCATAAGAACTAACCTTCACGGAGTCATCACTACGTGATACATGCTTTACTGCATGACCTGACTTAGTCTTCATTGGGTAGCTACGGTACTATTTTTATCATCCCTATTTTACAGGGATGGGAAAACAGAAGTTAACAGAACTAAAATAACTTGGCCAAATTTCACAGCTAGATAGTGGTAGAGCCAGGATTTGATTTAAACCTGTGTCTTTTCCTCCTACAGCTTTAATTAGAAATAATTTACAAGTTATAAAATTCACCTATTTTAAGTGTACAATAAATGCTTAGTAAATTTATAGAGTTGTGCAACTATCACCACAATTCAGTTGTTAGAATATTTTCCTCACCCCAAAAAGTTTCCTTGTGCTCATTTGCAGTCAATTCCTGCTCCCACCCCTAGCACCAGACAACTACTAATCAGCTTTCTGTCTCTAAAGATTTGTCTTTTGTGGAACTTACATAAATGGAATCCTACATTGCATGTAAATGGAATCTTTGTGTCTGGCTTTTTTCATTTAGCATGTTTTTGAAGTTCATCCATGTTGTATAATGTGTCAATCATTCATTCCTTCTTATTGCTGAACAATATTCTGTTGTACAAATGTACCATATTTTGTTTATCCATTCACCATTTGGGGCGTTTCCACTTTTTGGCTATTATGAATAATGCTGTTGTGAACATTCACATACAAGCTTCCGTGTGGTCATATATTTTCATCTCTCTTGAGCAGTACCTAGGAGTGAAATTTCTGAGTCATAGAGTAAGTTTATATTGAATTTTTTTTTTTTTTTTTTTGAGATGGAGTCTCCCTCTGTCACCCAGGCTGGATTGTAGTGGCACAATCTCGGCTCACTGCAACCTCTGCCTCCTAGGTTCAAGCAATTCTCCTGCCTCAAACTCCCAAGTAGCTGGGACAGATACGTGCCATCAGGCCCGGCTAATTTTTGTATTTTTAGTAAAGATGGGGTTTCACCGTGTTAGCCAGGATGGTCTCGATCTCCTGACCTTGTGATCTGCCCGCCTTGGCCTCCCAAAGTGCTAGGATTAGAGGATTGAGCCATCGCGCCTGGCCTATGTTGAACTTTTAAAGAAACTCCAAAACTATTTTCCGAAGTGGCAGTATCATGTTATATTCCCACTAACAATGCATGAAGGTTCTAATTTCTCCACATCCTCATACACATTTGGCATTGTCAGTCTTTTTAAATATAACCATTCTAGTGAACGTAAAGTGGTATCTCTGTGGTTTCAGTTGGCATTTCCCTAACAACTAATGCTGTTGAATATCTTTTCCTGCATTTGTTAGCCATCCATATATCTTCTTTGGTGAGAACTCACGACTACAAAGTAAGTGCCACTCAACCAATGTTTCCCAAACATGCCATACTCATTCTTGCCTCTCTGCTTTTTATTTATTTATTTTTTTGAGACAGGGTCTCCCTGTATCACCCAGGCTGGAGCGCTGTGGTGCCAACACAGCTCACTGCAGCCTCAACCTCCCGGGCTCGAGCTCGAGTAGCTGGGACCACAGGTGCCTGCCATCAAGGCTGGCTAATTTTTGTGTTTTTTGTAGAGACGGGGTTTTGCCACATTGCCCAAGCTGATTCAAACTCCTGAGCTCAGGCAATCCGCCTGCCTTGGCCTCCCAAAAGGAGACCTCCCAAAGTGCTGAGATTACAGACATGAGCCGTTGTGCCCGGCCACCTCTCTGCTTTTAAGTATACTCTTCCTCTAATCTAAAATGCCCTGTTATTTTATGATCCAAATTTACCATTTCAAAAAATGTATCGGCCAGGCATGGTGGCTCACACCTGTAATCCCAGCGCTTTGGAAGGCCGAGATGGGTGGATCACCTGAGGTCAGGAGTTCAAGACCAGCCTGCCAACATGGTGAAACCCTGTCTCTATTAAAAATACAGAAAATTAGCCAGGAGTGGTGGCACAAGGCTGTAATCCCAGCTACTCGGGAGGCTGAGACAGGAGAATTGCTCGAACTCGGGAGGCGGAGGTTCGAGTGAGCTGAGAGATCATGCCATTGCACTCCAGCCTGGGCGACAGAGTGAGACTTCCTCTCAAAAAAAAAAAAAATATATATATATATAAACTAGCCAGGCGAGGTGGTGGATGCCTGTAATCCCAGCTACTCAAGAGGCTGAGGCAGGAGAATCATTTGAACCCGGGAGGCAGAGGTTGCAGTGAGCTGAGATCACTCCACTGCACTCTAGCCTGGGCGACAGAGCGAAACTCTGGCTCAAAAAAAAAAAAAAAGTAAGGCCAGACGCGGTGGCTCATGCCTGTAATCCCAGCACTTTGGGAGGCCGAGGCAGATGAATCACCTGAGGTCAGGAGTTCATGACAAGGTGGCCAACATGGTGAAACCCCGCCTCTACAAAAATACAAAAATTAGCACCTGGGTGTAATCCCAGTTACTTGGGAGGCTGAGGTGGAAGAATTGCTTGAACCCGGGAGGCAGAGGCTGCAGTGAGCTGAGATTGTGCCACTGTACTCCAGCCTGGGCAACAGAGCGAGACTGTCTCAAAAAAAAAAAAAATTATCCACAGATTCTCCTCTCCTATAAGAGTAATGTTGGTCCAAGCCTTTATACTTCCTATCTGTCACAGTATTCTGCATATAGCAATAAGACAATAAATGTTAAGTTTATGAATAAACTTTGACCTGGTTAAAACATACAAATTCTATTCCATTTCTGAGTAGAACAGATCCTCAATATATATTTTTTGAAAACGGGTACTATAGAAGATACAAAGACAAATAAAGCAAAATAAAATATAAAAATGTTTTATTGGCCAGGTGCGGTGGCTCATGCCTGTAATCCCAGCACTTTGGGAGGCTGAGACGGGTGGATCACAAGTTCAGGAGTTCAAAACCAGCCAGGCCAAGATGGTGAAACCCTATCTCTGCTAAAACTACAAAAATTCGCCAGGCGTGGTGGCAGGCGCCTGTGACCTAGCTACTCGGGAGGCTGAGGCAGGAGAATCGTTTGAACTTGGGCAGCAGAGGTTGCAGTGAGCCAAGATTGTGCCACTGCACTCCAGCCTGGGTGACAGAGTGAGAATCCGTCTCAAAAAAAAAAAAAAAAGTTTTATCATCTAATACGATGCACAGATATGGGTCCTGCTCTGGTTTGAATGTGTTCCCCAAGGAACACATGTTGGAAACAATCCCCGACACAACAGTGTTGGGAGGTAGGGCCTAATGGGAGGTGTTCAGGTCATGAGGATGGAGCCCTCATGAATGTGTTAATGTCCAATTAAAAAGGGCTTGAGGCTGCGAGTTCTACGGCCTGCATTCACCCTTTGCCTTTCACCTGCCAAGGGATGACACAGAAAGAAGGCCCTCATCAGATGTGGGTCCCTTGAATTTAACCTTCCCAGCCTCCAGAAATAAATTTCTTTTGTTTGTAAATTACCCAGTCTGTGGTATTCTGTTATAACAACACTCAGACTAAGACAGGCCCAAATGATGCAAAAGTATATCCTCTGCAATTGTACTACTACTTCAGGCCTAAATAAGACCCAAAGGCCTAGTATCCATTTATCTATTAATTTGTTTAACAATCATTTATTAAGCATCTTTAATGTATTTGCCACTGTGTAATAGCTATTGTTAGATGAAGAATAGAATTAATAGATACGATCTTTCTATTTGTTCATAGAAAGATGAAAAGAAGTGATAGGTAATCAAATAATTCTAATACAATGATAAGTGCTATAATAAAGGTTGCTCCGGCGGGTCGCGGTGGCTCACGCCTGTAGTTCCAGCACTTTGGGAGGCCTACATGGGCGGATCATGAGGTCAAGAGATCAAGACTATCCTGGCCAACACAGTGAAACCCCATCTGTACTAAAAATACAAAAAAATTAGCTGGGCGTGGTGGCCCGTGCCTGTAGTCCCAGCTACTCGGGAGGCTGAGGAAGGAGAATCACTTGAACCCAGGAGGCAGAGTTTGCAGTGAGCCGAGATCGCCCCACTGTGCTCCAGCCTGGCGACAGAGCGAGACTTCGTCTCAAAAAAAATAAATAAAAATAAATAAATAAATAAATAAATAAAGGTAGCTCCAGCTGTAGGACTGCACATGTTATCACAGTGTCACAAAAGAGATGACTTTGATTTGGTTCTTTAAAAAAGAATATTAGTCAAACAAAACATAGGGCTTCCTGGTGTCATTCTGGCCCAGCTCTGGGTTTTTCCCTCACCACAAACTGTCAAAAAGCCTGATCCAATTTTGTATCAGTAAAATAATCAAGACATTCGAAAAAGTGCTGGACTGATCTGGGTTCCTGGGGTTATTGGGATAATGTTAACAATAGCACTTCCCCCCACATTTCCCCTTTTCTGGAATCATTTCTAGGTATATCCTGAGTTGTTTTTTTTTTTTTTTTTTTTTTTTGAGACGGAGTCTCGCTCTGTCGCCCAGGCTGGAGTGCAGTGGCCGGATCTCAGCTCACTGCAAGCTCCGCCTCCCGGGTTCACGCCATTCTCCTGCCTCAGCCTCCCGAGTAGCTGGGACTACAGGCGCCCGCCACATCGCCCGGCTAGTTTTTTGTATTTTTAGTAGAGACGGGGTTTCACCGTATTAGCCAGGATGGTCTCGATCTCCTGACCTCGTGATCCGCCCGTCTCGGCCTCCCAAAGTGCTGGGATTACAGGCTTGAGCCACCGTGCCCGGCCATATATCCTGAGTTTTTAAGACACTTAAGTAGTTTTAGAAACTAACAAGGGTAGTCTGGGTGCGGTGGCTCATCCTGTAATCCTAGCAATTTAGGGGGCTGAGACCAGAGGAGAGCTTGAGCTCAGGAATTCAAGACCAGCCTGGGCAACATAGCAAGACCTCATTTCTACTAAAAACCAAAATAACTAACTTGGCATAGTGGCACATGCCTGTAGTCCCAGCTCTTCAGGAGGCTGAGGTGGGAGGATCACTTGGGCCCAGGTGATCGAGGCTGCATGAGCTATGATCATGCCACTGCACTCTAGCCTGGGCAACAGAGCAAGAACCTGTCTCAAAACAAAACAAAACACAACATACAACAACCACCACCAAAAAAAAAAAAAAAAAAAAAAAGGAAAGGAAAAAGAAATCAATAAGGGTAGGAGGACCTGAGGACTAGATAAAAAATGAACCTCTTGAAAAAGACTGTCTTTAGCAGTCTGATCTCTCCAGTCCTGGAGGAGAGCCCAAAAGCTGGAGGTGAGCCCAGGAGCTGGAGGCTCTGTATTGTAAATAGGGTTAGTTGTTCCCAGGTAAACCATTAGGTTTTTAGATCCCCAAATTCTGCCCATTGGTATTGCTCAGTTATTGTTTGGTTTTAGCCCATACAGCCTTTTATTTAAACCTCTCTTGGACGGCTTAATCTGGAAAGCAAAAAAGGATGATGGCCAAGGAAATAGGGAAAATATGGAACAGTAATATTTGTTCTGGGCATCATTATTCTGAATAACAGGAAGCTATTTCCACGGCCATCAACCTGGTGTAATGAAAGACATTCAAATTTCAGTCATAATTTGAATACTTATGCTGAAATCTTGCTCAAACTACTCAACACTATTAAATCAGAAGCTCTTTAACAGAAAAATAATCTACCTTTAATTCTTTGGTGAAAATTAAAAGAAAGTATGTAGCAACCCCTCGTTATCAGTTTGACGATGGTAATGATAACACTAATACTTCTACTACTCACTTACATTTATAGAGCATTGTCTATGTGCCTGGCAGGTTTCAGAGTGCTTTCTATGATAATGATGATTTGTTGAATTTCTAAGTCTCAGTTTCTGATATTACATCAGCTCCCTACTACGCCTGTATGAAAGACCAGTGTGTTGCAGATCACTTGTGGACAGGAGTTTGAGATCAGCCTGGTCAACATGGTTAAATCCCGTCTCTACTAAAAATTCAAAAAAATTAGCTGGAAATTGCTTGATCCTGGGAGGTGGAGGTTGCAGCGAGCCAAGATCGTGAAACTGCACTCCAGCCTAGGCAACAGAGTGAGACTCCATCTCAAAAAAAAAAAAAAAAAAAAAAAAAGAGCTGGGCACAGTGACTCATGCCTGTAATCCCAGCACTTTGGGAGGTCGAGGTGGACAGATCACCTGAGGTTGGGAGTTCAAGACCAGCCTGGCCAACATGGCAAAATCCCATCTCTACTAAAAGTACAAAAATTAGCTGGGCCATGGTGGTGGGCACCTGTAATCCCAGCTACTCAGGAGGCTGAGGCAAGAGAGTCGCTTGAACCCAGGAGGTGGAGATTTGCAGTGAGCCGAGATCACACCACTGCACTCCAGCCTGGGAGACAAGAGCGAGACTCCATTTCAAAAAAAAAAAAAAAGCAAAGAAAAAAAAAGACCAGTGTGTTGCTGTTTGTCTTAGGCAGCTTGAGGTGCTGTAACAAAATACCATAGATTAAGTGGTTTAGACAACAGATTTTGACCGGGTGCAGTGGCTCATGCCTATAATCCCAGCACTTTGGGAGGCTGAGGCAGGTGAATCACCTGAGGTCAGGAATTCAAGACCAGACTGACCAATATGGTGAAACTCCATCTCTACTAAAAATACAAAAATTAGCCAGGCTTGGTGGCAGGCACCTGTAGTCCCAGCTACTCAGGAGGCTGAGACAGGAGAATTGCTTGAACCCAGGAGGCAGGGGTTGCAGTGAGCCGAGATCACACCATTGCACTCCAACCTGGGCGACAGAGCAAGACTCTGTCTAAAAACAAACAAACAAAAATAAAAAACAAAAACAAACAAGCAAAAAAACCCAGATATTTATTTCTCGAAGTTCTGGAGGTTGGGACATCCCAGATCACAGGGTCAGCATGATCAGGTTCTTGGTAATGGCCTTCGGCCTGGCTTGTAGATGGCCAACTTCCAGCTGTGTCCTCACATGGGGAGAGAGACACACACACACACACCTATCAAGACACTAATCTCAATATGGGTCTTTACTCTCAAGACCTCATCTAAATCTAATTACCTCCCAAGGTCTCACCCCTCAAAACCCACCACACTAGGAGTTAGGGCTTCAACATGCAAGTTTAAGAGGGGCACATTCTGTCCGTAACGTCGTTCTAGGAACTGCTTCTCCAACCTGGCTGCACATTTTATCATTCAGGGAGGCTTTTAAAAAATACCAATGCCTATATGCTAGACCAATTAACTCAGAATATCTGGAAGTAGAGCCTAGCTCCTCTTTGTAGATTGAACGAGAGTTAGAAAAGGGTAACTAAGGCCAGGCGCGGTGGCTCACACCTGTAATCCCAGCACTTTAGGAGACTGAGGCGGGTGGATCACCTGAGGTCGGGAGTTCTAAACCAGCCTGGCCAGCATGGTGAAACCCAGGCTCTACTAAAAATACAAAATTAGCTGGGCATGGTGGCCACATGCCTGTAATTCCAGGTACTCAGGAGGCTGAGACATGAGAATCACTTGAACCTGGGAGGTGGAGGTTGCAGTCAGCCAAGATCGTACCACTGCACTCCAGCCTGGGCGACAGAATGAGACTTTGTCTCAGAAAGAAAGAAAGAAAGAAAGAAAGAAAGAAAGAAAGAAAGAAAGAAAGAAAGGAAGAAAGGAAGAAAAGAAAGAAAAGAAAGAAAAGAAAGAAAAGAAAGAAAAGAAAGAAAAGAAAGAAAAGAAAGAAAAGAAAGAAAAGAAAGAAAAGAAAGAAAAGAAAGAAAAGAAAGAAAAGAAAGAAAAGAAAGAAAAGAAAGAAAAGAAAGAAAAGAAAGAAAAGAAAGAAAAGAAAGAAAAGAAAGAAAAGAAAGAAAAGAAAGAAAAGAAAGAAAAGAAAGAAAAGAAAGAAAAGAAAGAAAAGAAAGAAAAGAAAGAAAAGAAAGAAAAGAAAGAAAAGAAAGAAAAGAAAGAAAAGAAAGAAAAGAAAGAAAAGAAAGAAAAGAAAGAAAAGAAAGAAAAGAAAGAAAAGAAAGAAAAGAAAGAAAAGAAAGAAAAGAAAGAAAAGAAAGAAAAGAAAGAAAAGAAAGAAAAGAAAGAAAAGAAAGAAAAGAAAGAAAAGAAAGAAAAGAAAGAAAAGAAAGAAAAGAAAGAAAGAACAGGGTAACTCACATTCACATTTTCCCTAAGTAAGGAGCATCCAACTTCTTTTCTTAAAGCCTTAGTGGTCAGCCCAAGGAGCCCTGATTTCACTCAATTTTCACTCCGTTTCTGGGTTTCTGTTTTTCTATGTGGGAAGAAAATCTAAACAGAAGCTTCTTTGAGGATTTCTATGTTTTGTTTTGAGACCAGGTTTTGTTTTGTCACCCGGGCTGGAGTGCAGTGGCATGATCAGGGCTCACTGCAGCCTCAGCCTCTTGGGCTCAGGTGACCCCCTCCTTTAACCTCCCTAGTAGCTGGGACTACAGGCCTGCAACACCATGCTGGCTAATTTTTGTAATTTTTTTTTAGATGGGGTTTCGCCATGTTGCCCAGGTTGGTCTTGAAATCCTGGGCTCAAGTGAGCTGCCCCCCTTGGCCTCCCAAAGTACTGGGATTACAGGCGTGAGCCACTGTGCCTGGCCAATTTCTTTTTTCTTTTTTCTTTTTTTTTGAGATAGAGTCTCACTCTGTTGCCCAGGCTAGAGTGCAGTGGTGCGATCTCAGCTCGCTGCAACCTTTGCCTCCCGGGTTCAAGAGATTCTCCTGCCTCAGCCTCCTGAGTAGCTGGGAATATAGGCGTGTGCCACCACGCCTGGCTAATTTTTGCATTTTTTAGTAGAGACAGGGTTTCACCATATTGGCCAGGCTAGTCTCGAACTCCCGACCTTGTGATCCGCCCACCTCGGCCTCCCAAAGTGCTGGGATCCGGCGCCCAGCCACCTGGCCGATTTCTATGGTTTTTAAAGAAAAGGTGTTTTTGAGGCATGATTAACACAGTATTTTCCTTTTCTCAGAGTCCTATCATGTCTCTTATTATTCATTTCTGGGATAACTTGTGTTTTTCTTTTGAAGATACTCTGCCCTGGATTTACTAATTTGCTTACTATATATTGACTGCATTCTATGCATCAAGAGTTGTGCTGAGTGGTGGGGATTTAAAGAAGATAATGAATCTCTTATCCCTAAAGAATTCACTCTTCAGGGTAAGAGACCCACACAAATAACACATATAAAATGTGAAAAGTTAATGTAAAAGTATTGTGAAAGGCCCTGGGAAGGGAGCAGTTAATTGTGGACTATCAGGGAAAACTAAAAAGGGAATGCGCTTGCCCTTTGAGTTGAGCTTTAAGGACATGATGACAATATGGGATGGGAAGTAGAGGGAGTAGAGGGGGGCATTTCTGGGATAGGAATAGTGCAAACAGTGGTTTAGAGGTGTGATGGAATGTTAAGTGGTCCAGTTTAACTCAAATTCAGGGCATTTAAGGAGATTATAGAAAATGAGAACAGTGGCTCACTCCCAGCACTTTGAGAGGTCAAGGCGGGCCCATCACCTGAGACCAGGAGTTACAGACCAACATGGTGAAACCCCATCTCTACTAAAAATACAAAAAATTAGCTGGGCATGGTGGCGGGCAACTGTAATCCCAGCTACCCTGGAGGCTGAGGAAGGAGAATCGCTTGAACCTGGGAGGTGGAGGTTGTAGTAAGCCAAGATCGTGCCATTGCACTCCAGCCGGGGCAACAAAAGGAAAACTCCGTCTCAGGAAAAAAAAAAAAAAAAAAAGAATAGGATAGTAATTTCTATCCTATTTTAAGGAGGTAAAGATTAGAGGAGGAAGTTTGAAGAGAGTGGTTTAGCTTTGAAACAGCCATTTTGCAGAATGAAAAAGGGAGTTCACTAGGAATAATGACATCAGCTACCATTTATGAGTGCTTACTATGTGCTAGGCATTCTTCTAGGTTCACCATATATATTGATGAACTAAGCAGCCATGGTCCTTGTTCTCTTATGGAGCCTACAATCTGGTAGGGGAGATAGAAAACAAATAGGTATATTTTTTTGGGGGGATGTAGGGGGACAAGGTCTCACTCTGTCACCCAGGATAGAGTACAGTGGTGTGATCACTGCTCACTGCAGCCTTGACCTCCAGGGCTCAGGTGATCCTCCTGCCTCAGCCTCCCAAGTAACTGGGACCACAGGTGGAAGCCCCCATGACTTGTTAATTTTTTATTTACTTATTTATTTTTTTGAGATGGAGTTTCGCTCTTGTTGCCCAGGCCGGAGTGCAATGGCGCGATCTTGGCTCACCGCAACCTCTGCCTCCCAGGTTCAGGCGATCCTCCTGCCTCAGCCTCCCAAGTAGCTGAATTACAGGCATATGCCACCACGCCCAGCTAATTTTGTAATTTTAATAGACACAGGGTTTCCCCATGTTGTTCAGGCTGGTTGCGAACTCCCCACCTCAGGTAACTGGCCTGCCTTGGCCTCCCAAAGTCCTGGGATTATAGGCGTGAGCCACTGCTCCCAGCCTGCTAATTTATTTTTATATTTTGTAGAGACGGGGTCTCCCTATTTTGCCCAGGCTGGTTTTAAACTCCTCTTGTTTTTTTTAGACAAGTTCTCACTGCGTCACCCGGGCTGGAGTGCAGTGGTGTGATCTGGCTCATTGCAGCCTCAACCTCTTGGGCTCAAGCAATCCTCCCACCTCAGCCTCCCAAGTAGCTAGAACTACAGACACGCACCACCACATCCAGCTAATTTTGTTTATGTAGAGACAAAGTCTCACTATGTTGCCCAGGCTGGTCTCCAACTCCTCAACTCAAGTGATTCTCCCACCTCGTCCTCCCAAAGTGCTAGGTTTACAGGTGTGAGCCACCTTGCCCAGTCTAGATTAGTATTTTTTTACATAGGTCTGAAGAGGAGACCGATGGGCCAGCTGCAGTGGCTCACACCTGTAATCCCAGCACTTTGGGAAGCTGACGTGGGCAGATCACCTGAAGTCAGGAGTTCAAGACCAGCCTGACCAACATGGAGAAACCCCATCTCTACCAAAAATACAAAAATTAGCCCGGCGTAGTGGCGGGCACCTGTAATCCCAGCTACTCAGGAGGCTGAGGCAGGGAGAATTGCTTGAACCTGGGAGGTGGAGGTTGCAGTAAGCTGAGATTGCGTCACTGCACTCCAGCCTGGGAGACAAAGCAAGAAAAAAGAAAGAGGAAACCTATGAAGTTTTGAAATAATAAGATATTGGATAAAATGGCATTCATGGCCGGGCGCGGTGGCTCAAGCCTGTAATCCCAGCACTTTGGGAGGCCGAGATGGGCGGATCACAAGGTCAGGAGATCAAGACCATCCTGGCTAACACGGTGAAACCCCGTCTCTACTAAAAAATACAAAAATCTAGCCGGGCGAGGTGGCGGGCGCCTGTAGTCCCAGCTACTCAGGAGGCTGAGGCAGGAGAATGGTGTAAACCTGGGAGGCGGAGCTTGCAGTGAGCTGAGATCCGGCCACTGCACTCCAGCCTGGGCGACAGAGGGAGACTCCGCCTCAAAAAAAAAAAAAAAAAAAAATGGCATTCATTGGGAAATTGTCTCTTGTACAAAATGCCTAAGTAGGGTCTCTTAAGAAAACTGTAATTAAAGGGGAGTGAAAACAAACCCTTTGCTTACAGTTTCAGTGGGTTTAATGAAAATGTATTTATATGGATGAGCCAGCGCACCCCACATGCAGTTTGTATCTAATGTACTTGGATTTAGAGTTATTGCAAACAAATTCAAAAACACTAGAATAGATTCATTGTCTCTCCTATTTTCTGTAGGAGAGGCAGTACAACCTAATTGTTAAATTGAGGGCATTAACATTAGACAGACCTGGTTTTGATTCTTGCTCAGCCACTTCCTAGCCCTGGGACCTTAGGCAAGTTATTCAACCTCTCTAGGCCTAGTTTTCTCATTAGTGCTGTGCAGATAACAAAAGAACCTACTTCAAAGGATTGTTGTAAATATTAAATGAAAAATTAAAGCATTTAGCCCAGTGCCTGGAAGGCAGTCACTGACACATTCCATTGCAGAAAGACATAATAGAAACAATACAATATCAAACACTTATTATGCCAGCTACTGTGCTAAGTATTTTAAATTCATTATTTCATTTAATCCTTTGAGATAGGTATTATTTCTTATTCACATTTCACTTGAGGAAAGGGTGGTTTAAGGAATTTCAGTAACCAGAGAACTATACAAATATCCAGTTAGCACCATCACCCTCAGGTGTGCATGTGTAATTTGATGCAAACATACGCATTCATATAAATCCAAGAATATTTACATACCCATTATTGCCTGTACCACGTTTGCTGGCACTTCCACCTGGATTGATGGTGCTGTCGTAACATAGTGGCATTAGTGGAACTGGCTGGAGGAGCACCCACTCAACCAGAATGGGTGTTTTATTGGAAAGGGTGATGCATTGCAAAGGCCCAACTCTGTCTCTACCTTGCCCTCAGACCTTGAATAAGTCATTTAACTAAGTCTTTGGGCCTCAGTTTCCTCATCTGTAAAATAAGGGGGCTGGCTCAGGTCTACTCTAATCAGCTCTGAATCAAAAGCAGCCCTCAGTCCTGCCACCTTGTATACGCAGTTCTATACAAACACACTCGCCCCCATGGCAACAGCCACTCAGCTCTCAGCAGCACTGGTATGCCGCTCTACTCCAGCCAACAGTACTATTTCCATCGCAAATTCCTGGGTGAATAGAGGGCTTGGATGGGGGAGGGATCTGTTCATCAGTAATCTTAAAGCCCCTGGCATTAAAAGAAAGTCTAGAATAAATTGTCTGTGGGTGGTGCATATGTGCTAAATCAGAAACATAGCATCAGCATTTAATTCACAATATCATCCTTCTAGGAGGTGGAGGAGCTATCTTAGCTGAGGTGAAATTTAGAGGGTCACTTTGCCATTGAAGTGCTGAGTCCATGAGTGGAGGAAACTGTGACCCAAGTTATTTAAAATTGGGGAGGATGCCAAAAGAACATTGCCAGAGGGTGTTTAAATCAATCTGGATTTTTGAGAAGCAATTCCAGTGTTTATTTCCAAGCTACATAGATAGACTCTCTTATTATCTTATTACAGCAGACATTTATCAGAGCTCCATCTTGGAAGCACAGAGACTCTGGGGCAAAGGGACTGAGAGTCAAGATTCAAGAGAAAGAGAACATCTCTTTTCAAAAAAAGGAGGAGATATCCTTGAGAAGGCTGCCCTATATCTGCCCTACCCTCTATTTTCAAGCCTTCACCAAGTTGTTTCTAGAGTCTGTTGCTGATAATGGTGAAATGGTGATGATGACAATGATGATTTCATGACAAGGATTAGCTCTTGCCTTTTCTTCCTCCACATTGCATAGATTTGAGCCAAACAGGGCACTATTCTTTTATAACTCAGATGAAAAGGAAGTGGATGCTCACTAAGATACAGTTTGAATTGCCTTTCTCAGAATGAGTGGTTCCAGGAGAAATGTAATAGGCACTTCACTAAGTTTCCAGCTGAGGACAGCCGTGTTAGCCTTTGCTGACTGTAGTCAGAGACACAGCTGTGTCCATGAGCTGGGGCAATCCAGGAATGAATGGATGGTCTTTGCTGAGGATTGTATGAGCAGCACAACTTTCTGAGCTATGACATGCAGGGCAAATCAAAGCTGGTTGCTCCTTACAAACCTGTGGAGTTGGACTTGCTGTTTTTCCTCTTGCCACTAGAGGGTAGACTATGAAAAGAAGATTAGCGTATTTTTATCCTTGCCTAGTTAGCCCTGTACGAATTCTAAGTGTTCAAGGATAAGAAATCTTGATCTTGCTAACACATATTTCTGTCCAAGCTATTTCCTGGCTTACACATGTTCAATGGCTCCCTAAAGTTTCCAGAATAAAGTCTGAGTTGATGAGAATGGCATACAAGTTCTTCCCAAATTCGCCTTGGTCTTCCCTCATAACTCTGCCCTTTTTTTTTTTTTTTTTTTTTTTTTGAGACGGAGTCTTGCTCTGTCACCCAGGCTGGAGTGCAGTGGCCGGATCTCAGCTCACTGCAAGCTCCTCCTCTCGGGTTCACGCCATTCTCCTGCCTCAGCCTCCCGAGTAGCTGGGACTACAGGCACCCGCCACTTCGCCCGGCTAGTTTTTTGTATTTTTTAGTAGAGACGGGGTTTCACCGTGTTAGCCAGGATGGTCTTGATCTCCTGACCTCATGATCCGCCCGTCTCGGCCTCCCAAAGTGCTGGGATTACAGGCTTGAGCCACCGCGCCCGGCCAACTCTGCCCTTTAGTCCCCTGCTCTTCATCCAAAATACAAATCCTTGGGGAAGTAGTGTAGTGGAAAGAACATAGGTGTTGGAGCCAACTGGAAGTCAGTTAATTATCCCAGGCCACTTATTTTCCATCAGTACCACATTGTATGTCTATTGTATCTCTTAGAGAAACTCTTTGAGGGCAGGGACCATGTCCACCTTGCTCAAACTTGTATCTTTTTGTTTGTTTGTTTGTTTTGAGACAGAGTCTCGCTCTGTCACCCAGGCTGCAATGCAGTGGCGCAATCTCGGCTCACCATAACCTCTGCCTCCAGGGTTCACGCCATTCTCCTGCCTCAGCCTCCCATGTAGCTGGGACTACAGGAGCCCACCACCTCGCCCGGCTAATTTGTTGTATTTTTAGTAGAGACGAGGTTTCACCGTGTTAGCCAGGATGGTCTTAATCTCCTGACCTCGTGATCCGCTGCCTTGCCTCCCAAAGTGCCGGGATTATAGGCGTGAGCCACCACGCCCAGCCTCAAATATATATCTTTAGTGCCTAGCACTCTTCATAGGAGCTCATTAAATATTTATCGATCAAAACAATACATGAATGATTACATCTATAGCACTGTTGTCCTCCTGGTCCAAGTTACTACCATCTCTTACCTGGTCTGCAGTGGGGTCCCAAGTGGTCTCCCTATATCTCCTTTTGCTCATTACAATCCATTTTATACTCTGCAGCAAGAATGATCTTTCCAAAATGCAATTTTGCTTTAAAACCCTTCAATGGCTTCCCATTGCTCTTAAAATAAATACCGTTATATTCTGAATATGACCCACAAAGTAATTATAATTTCATTTATTAGCAGTTTGGCCACTTGCTAGTTATGTGATTATTAGACAATTAGTAAATCTCACTGAGTTTTGGTTTCCTCATCTTAAAAATGTGAACAATAGGCCAGGCACAGTGGCTCACACCTGTAATCCCACTTTGGGAGGCCAAGGCAGGCAGATCATTTGAGGTCATTGAGGTTCAAGACCAGCCTGGCTAACATGGTGAAACCCCATCTCTACTAAAAATACAAAAAAATAGCTGGGCGTGCTGACAGGTGCCTGTAATCCCAGTTACTAGGGAGGCTGAGGTAGGAGAATCACTTGAACTCGGGAGATGGAGGTTGCAGTGAGCCGAGATCGTTCCACTGCACTCTAGCCTGGGTGACAGAGTAAGACTACATCTCAAAAAAAAAAAGAGAGAGAGAGAGGCCTGGCTCAGTGGCTGGCACCTGTAATCCTAGCACTTTGGGACGCTGAGGCAGGTGGATCGCCTGAGCTCAGAAATTCGAGACCAGCCTGGGCAACATGGTGAATCCCGTCTCTACTAAAAATACAAAAAAAAAAAAAAAAAAAAAAAATTGGCTGGGCGTGGTGGCATGTGCCTGTATTCCCAGCTACTGGGGAGGCTGAGGCAGAAGAATCGCTTGAACCCAGGAGGTGGAGGTTACAGTGAGCCGAGATCGTGCCATTGAACTTCAGCCTAGGCGACAGAGCAAGACTCCATCTCAAAATATATATATATATACACACACACACACACATACATGAACAATAATTATTCCTACCTCATTGAATTGTTGAGAAGATTAAATAAGCTAATACACACAAAATAATGAGCATAGTGTTCTGTTCTGTGTTCAGTAAATGGTAACTACAGTTTTTAACACCTGAATGACGTAGTCCCTGCATATCTCTTGCTATTCCCCCTCATTTTCTAATAGTTTCATTAAGTTTCTTTCAGATCCTGGAATCCATGCTCTTTTTTTTTTTTTTTTTTTTGATTGTGATCTGTTGCCCAGGTTGGAGTGCAATGGCAATGGCGCGATCTTGGCTTACTGCAACTTCTGTCTCCCAGGTTCAAGGGATTCTCCTGTCTCAGCCTCCCAAGTAACTGGGATTACAGTTGCCCGCCACCACGCGAGCTATTTTTTTTTTTTTTTTTTTGAGATGGAGTTTCACTCTTGTTGCCCAGGCTGGAGTGCAATGGTGCGATCTTGGCTCACTGCAACTTCTGCCTCCTGGGTTCAAGCGATTCTCCTGCCTCAGCCTCCTGAGTAGCTGGGATTACAGGCATGTGCCACCAAGCCCGCCTAATTTTTTTGTTTGTTTTGTTTTTTGAGACAGAATTTCCCTCTGTCACCCAGGCTAAAGTGCAGAGGTGCGATCTTGGCTTACGGCAACCTCTGCCTCCCAGGTTCAAGCAATTCTCCTGCCTCAGCCTCCTGAGTAGTTGGGATTACAGGCATGTGCCACCACACCTGGCTAATTTTTGTATTTTTAGTAGAAACAGGGTTTCAACACGTTGGTCAGGCTGGTCTCAAACTCCTGCCCTCGTGATTCGGCCGCCTCAGCCTCCCAAAGTGCTGGGATCACAGGCATGAGCCATCATGTCCCCAACTAATTTTTTGTGTTTTTAGTAGAGATGGGGATGCACCTGTTGGCCAGGCTGGTCTCAAACTCCTGACCTTAGGTGATCCGCCCACCTCAGCCTCTCAAAGTCCTGGGATTATAGGTGTGAGCCACCGCACACAGCCTGCCATGCTCCTTTTTATTCCTATGTCTCTATCTGATCCCATGTGGAGCTTCCTTCCTCTGAGTAACCCTTCTTGATATCCCACGTCTTGTTTGGGAGACCCTGCAATGGGCTCCCATGTCATCCTAACACTCATCAAAGCATTTGTTATCTATTCCTTACATAGTGACTGACATTTAGCAATCCTTCGGTAAGTGTCTGTTGAATCAACTCCAGACACTGCGTTTCTCTTTCCCAGGTTCTTTGTACATGTTGTTTCTTATTTCTGTTCTAGACAGAAGATCAAGACTGCTACATCCACATTTCCTTCCCAAGGGAAACTTTCCCACCTACAGCCTCTGTTGAAGAGACAGCCCCTAGGTAGCCATAGTCATGTCCCTTTTGCCTTAGTTGACTGGACCAGAATTGGCATCTGATGCAATGGTGGATAATCCAGGACCTGGCTAGCAACTTCCAACATATCTGACAATTAAAAAGGAGTAGATTGATCAGATCTGTCTCTCTTTTTAAAAACATATTATTTTTTAAAGATATGTGAAACGGGGTCTCACTGTATTGCCCAGATTGGTCTCGAACCCCTGGGCTCAAGGGATCCTGCCCACCTTGGCCTCCCAAAGTGCTGGGATTACAGATGTGAGCCACTGTGCCTGGCTCAGATTCTCTTTATTTATTTATTTTATTTTTATTTTTATTTTTTTGAGAGGGAGTCTCTCTACGATGCCCAGGCTGGAGTGCAGTGGTGCAATCTCAGCTCACTGAAACCTCTGCCTCCCAAGTTCAAGCGATTCTCCTGCCTCAGCCTCCTGAATAGCTGGGATTACAGGTGCGTGCCACCATGCCCGGCTAATTCTTGCAGTTTTAGTGGAGATGGGGTTTCACTATGTTCGTCAGGTTGATCTCAAACTCCTGACCACATGATCCGCCCGCCTCGGCCTCCCAAAGTGAGGATTACAGGTGTGAGCCACCATGCCCAGCCTATTTATTTATTTATTTATTTACTTATTTATTTATTTTGAGACAGCGTTTCACTCTTGTCACCCAGGCTGGAGTGCAATGGCACGATCTCGGCTCACTGCAACCTTTGCCTCCCAGGTTCAAGCAATTCTCCTGCCTCAGCCTCCCGAGTAGATGGGATTACAGGTGCCTGCCACCACACCCAGCTAATTTTTGTATTTTTATTAGAGATGGGGTTTTACCATGTTGGCCAGGCTGGTCTCAAAGCCCTGAGCTCGGGCAATCTCCCTACCTTGGCCTCCCAAAGTGCTGGGATTACAGGCATGAGCCACTGCACCCAGTCTCTCTTAATGTTTAAATTTTGAGTTAGCAAAAGGGGAAAATGCAGCTTTTTGTTTGGTTTTGAGTTTTTTTTTTTTTTTTTTTTTTGAGACAGTGTCTCACTCCATCACCCAAGCTGGAGTGCAGTGGCACAATCTTGGCTCAGTGTAACTTCCTCTGCCTCCCAGGTTCAAGCAATTCTCCTGCCTCAGCCTCCCGTGTAGCTGGGATTACAGGTACCTGCTACCATGCCCAGCTAATTTTTGTATTTTTAGTAGAGATGGGGTTTCACCATGTTTGCCAGGCTGGTCTACGAATTCCTAACCTTAAGTGATTCACCCACCTCAACCTCCCAAAGTGCTGAGATTACAGGCATGAGCCACCGAACCCAGCCTGAGGATGCAGCTTCGAATGCTAAGAACAAAAGCTGAAATTATACCTAAAGAAAAGCTATTAATATTAAGATAAATTCAGAGCCATGAGGAATCAAGGAAACCTACAAGGAAATAGAAACTATGAGGCAGAGAATATTCATCTGAAGGGAAGAACAAGGAATCAATCAGTACTGGTGGAAGAGGCCCTGCCAGGAGGAAAATAGCTAAGTCATGCTAATGAGTGAACATTAGAGTGAAAATATTAAAAATGCCATTTCTTGCTCTTCTGGGCTCTTAGTTTTCCTGAGTTTCTGTGACATAGATCCTTAAAATAAAATTGTTTAACTAAATGGAGCAAGTTATTATTTGCAACCCAGAGTTCCTAACTGACACACCATTTCTCTGTTTTGGGAAAACCCAACCATCCTTTAAGGGTAAATTTCTGGCTCGCTCCTCTGTTTTCTCTCTTCATTTAGAGAAGCAATTGTCACATTACCTAGATATTGGTTTGTCTCTCTCTACCCAGAGAATATCAGGCTGTGAACTCTTTGAGGACAGATTACCTTGTCTGTGTTTCACAGCAGCATACTGTGTCTAGTAGTAAACTTGATATAAAAAAGATGTTCAGCATATAAAACCAGCTACTGTTCTAAGCACTTTATAGATTTGAATTTATTTAATCTTCCCCAAAACCTCTGAAGCAGATGCTCATTTTTTTTTCCTTCATTTTTACAGATGGGGAAAGTGAGGCACAGAGAAAGGCTTACGAAAAGTTGCAAAGTAGAAGATTCAATCCAGGAAATTTGGCTCCAGAGTCCCAGAGCTTAACTACTATACTATATAGCCCGAACTAAAGAGGAAGGAGGGCAGGGAACACTAGTTAATATGAATATTTGAGCACTTATATAAAAGCACTTTCACACATATTATAAGAGTCCCCTCATTGTGGGAAACTAGCCAGAAGTTCTATCCCTGAAATACCAAATACCCAGATTCTTCCTACAGGCACAGAAAAATGAAAATAAGTAAAGGGCACATGTAGACTTATTTTGTAAAAAATTCCAAGGACACCTGGTAGGTGGGTTTGATTTATAGGCTAATGTCTAAAGAAAGAATTGTATTAGAGTATGAAAACCTTTCATGGCCGGGCGCGGTGGCTCAAGCCTGTAATCCCAGCACTTTGGGAGGCCGAGACGGGCGGATCATGAGGTCAGGAGATCGAGACCATCCTGGCTAACACGGTGAAACCCCGTCTCTATTAAGAAATACAAAAAAAAAAAAAAAAAAGAAATACAAAAAACTAGCCGGGCAAGGTGGCGGGCGCCTGTAGTCCCAGGTACTCGGGAGGCTGAGGCCGGAGAATGGCGTGAACCCGGGAGGCGGAGCTTGCAGTGAGCTGAGTTCCGGCCACTGCACTCCAGCCTGGGTGACAGAGCGAGACTCCGTCTCAAAAAAAAAAAAAAAAAAAAAACCTTTCATATGGGGCAAAGCAGCTACTTTCTCAGCTATTCCAAGAACTGCGAGTCTCTCCCTAAAGCAACAATTGAGGGTGTGTATGTGGGGTGGTAGGGAGGGTGGATATAGTGGTGATTCCATTTTGTATTATTGTTTTTAAAGGAGTCTGGCTTTAGGGAGCTCTTGCAGATGCCTTTATTGGCAGTGTCAACCGTTTCTTTTGAGTTGCCATGACACCCAAAAGACAAAGCTGGGGGGTTGTTTATTAGTGAATGATTAGGAGCCAAATAAAAAGGAAAGTTCTTTGAGGGAAGGCTGGGGTTGTTTGGGGAGTTGGGTGGAGATGGGTGTTTAAGTATTGGTATAGGGTTAATCCAGACAACTCTTGGCATGATCCATACACAAGCAACAAAGACCAGAACAAACAGGAAGGCTACCTAGGAACTTTCTAGCATGGTTTCTTCTTCCCAATTGCCTATGTCTAGGAGAGATCTGAGTAAGTGACCAGAGGAGAGGTCTGAAGCTAGCAACTGTTCAGCACTGAAAATGTTAAGTATTACTGGTGCCCTGTATGGACAAAAAGAGTCTTTGGGCTCCTCAGAAAGTGAGGGAACAGCAGAAGCTGCCTGTACCTGAATAAAATTCACCAGGGAAGTGAGTGAGATTTCTGTTTGGGATGAATTCCTGGTGACACAGCCATATGGCTTTTACTGACTGCCATCCTCCAGATAGTATACTCTTTTTGGGGAGCAGTTAAAGTATATAGAAAATTGTGCTTTCCTCACTGTCATCTTTAATCCCTCCCCCATCATTAGCTAGAACTCTTAAATGAAGACTCAAGTGCCCCAATCTATCCTTCCAGCCTGAATTCCTGCCCAAGATTGAGGGCCCCCCTTCCCTTTCCCCAAGCCACTTCCCCACATCTCTGATTTTCTCCCTAGAGTAGGAGGCTCCAGGGGACCACAGCTGACTCTGCCAGGCACAGAGGGTTGAGTCATCCTGCAGGCGTCAGAGCTGTTAGCAACAGCTCTGCTGATCTGTATGCAGCTCCAACTCCCTCAGAGTTTTGGAGCCGTCTCGTTCAGAAGTAAAGAACAGAACACAGATGGCTGGTAACAGGATCCCACAGGGGCCTCCTTTCCCACTGAGCCCATCCTGCTAATCCTTTTACAGAAGACAAAATAAATGGTGAGTGGAGAGAGAGGAAAAAAGAAAAAAAAAAAAAAAGGAGTATCGGCTTCTGTATTGTTCTGTGGGTCCTGGTGCAAGGTCTCTGGTAACAACCCCAAGCTACTTACTAAATTTCCCAGGCATATTCCCTTCCTGATCCTTCTTTCTCTTCATCCATTTCATTTCCCTTCCAATCTCCCCTTCTCCAACCCAGTTCCCTTTTCTCTGTAATATCTTTTAATCTGATGGAGTATTTTGCCCGCATGCCTTCTATTTGTGCCAGGCAATTCTAATCCATATGTGTATAGGACAATCAAAAGTACTGGGAGTTCTTGGCTGGGCGCGGTGGCTCACGCCTGTAATCCCAGCACTTTGGGAGGGCGAGGAGGGTAGATCACAAGGTCAGGAGATCGAGACCATCCTGGCTAACATGGTGAAACCCCGTCTCTACTAAAAATACAAAAAATTAGCCAGGTGTGGTGGCGGGCGCCTGTAGTCCCAGCTACTCGGGAGGCTGAGGCAGGAGAATGGCGTGAACCCGGGAGGCAGAGCTTGCAGTGAGCCAAGATAGTACCACTGCACTCCAGCCTGGGCGACAGAGCAAGACTCTGTCTCAAAAAATAAATAAAGGCCAGGCGCGGTGGCTCACATCTGTAATCCCAGCACTTTGGGAGGCCGAGACGGGCGGATCACGAGGTCAGGAGATCGAGACCATCCTGGCTAATACGGTGAAACCCCGTCTCTACTAAAAAAAAATACAAAAAAAAAAAAAAAACTAGCCGGGCGAGGTGGCGGGCACCTGTAGTCCCAGCTACTCGGGAGGCTGAGGCAGGAGAATGGCGTAAACCCAGGAGGCGGAGCTTGCAGTGAGCTGAGATCCGGCCACTGCATTCCAGCCTGGGCGACAGAGCGAGACTGCGTCTCAAAAAAAAAAAAAGATGCATTTAAAAATAAATAAATAAATAAATAAACAAACAAACAAATTAAAACAAAAGTACTGGGAGTTCAGAGTTGCTTATTTCATCAATTTTATCTCTTGGGAGGTCCCCATAGCTCCTCCTCTTCTACTGAGGTAGCACTGTGCATTATAAACAACAGTGACTTTAGGTCAGGGTGGTGGCTCACACCTGTAATCCCAGCACTTTGGAAGCCCGAGGTGTGTGGATCACTTGAGGACAGGAGTTTGAGACCACCCTGGCCAACATAGCGAAACCCCATCTCTACTAAAAATACAAAAAATTAACTGGGTGTAGTGGTACAGGCCTGTAATCCCAGTTACTCAGGAGAATGAGGCTCAAGAATTGCTTGAGCCCACGAGGCAGAGGTTGCAGTGAGCCAAAATAGTGCCACCACACTCCAGCCTGGGTGACACAGTGAGACTTCAAACTCTGTTCTAAAAGATATATAAACAGGTTGGGCGTGGTGGCTCATGCCTGTAATCCCAGCAGTTTGGGAGGCCGAGGCGGGCAGGTCACGAGGTCAGGAGATCGAGACCATCCTGGCTAACACGGTGAAACCCTGTCTCTACTAAAAATACAAAAACAAAATTAGCCGAGCATGGTGGCAGGCGCCTGTAGTCCCAGCTACTGGGGAGGCTGAGACTGGAGAATAGCATGAACCCAGGAGGCGGAGCTTGCAGTGAGCCGAGATTGCGCCACTGCACTCCAGCCTGGGCGTCAGTGAGACTCAGTCTCAAAAAAAAAAAAAAAAAAAGGTACATAAACAGATAAATAAAAAGTTAAAAATTCTGCTCTGCCATTTACTAAATATGTGAGCTTGGGCAATTTACTCAAACTTTCTGAGCTCCAGGTATTGCATCTGATGATATCTATACTAGCATCTACTTTGCCAGTTGGCTTACAGATTAGATAGAGGTAACCCATACTATCTGGAATATAATAGGTCCCCAGTCAATATTAATTCTCTCTCTATCCCCCCGCTGCTGTAAGTGCCAGGTCCCTGTTTTCAAGAACTGAAAAAAAAAAAAATCTCCCACTGAGAAAGTTAGCATTCATGTTCAATTACTGCTGATACAATTGAGGTAAGAGAGTGGGAAGTGTGGGTGAGTTTTGCAAGACTAGAAGTCTTTGTAAAAACTAGCATGTGAATACACTAATGTTGGTTTTCCCCAGCACAGGGATTCTTGGTGAAGAGCGCTGATTTCCTCATGTTGGTGTTGCAGCATGGCTGATACTAATTTATTTTCCTTAGAAAATAAGATGCTGACACCAGGCACGGTGGCTCACACCTGTAATTCTAGCACTTTGGAAGGCCGAGGCAGGTGGATTGCCTGAGCTCAGGAATTCTGGACCAGCCTGGGCAACACGGTGAAACCCCATCTCTACAAAAACACACACAAAAAAAAAGGAAAAAGAAAGAAAAATTAGCCGGGTGTCATGGCAGGCACATGTAATCCCAGCTACTCAAGAGGCTGAGACAGGAGACTCGCTTGAATCCGGGAGGCAGAGGTTGCGGTAAGCTGAGATCATGCCATTGCACTCCAGCCTTGGTGACAGAGTGAGAGACTCTGTCTCAAAAAAAAAAAAAAAAAAAAAAGAAAAGAAAAGATGCTGATTTGCTGATTGTGTGGCTTTAGGTAAGTTCTTATCCCTCTCTGGGCTTCACTAGAACAAAAGATCACTGCTCCTCTTCACTCCAGGAAATTAGGAGGATTGGTTGAAGTTTGTGTAAACTCCAGGTGAAAAGTTAAGTACAGGATGGTATTATCCTTGGCACTGAGAATCCCGGAAGTGTTTTTGCACAATCAGGTCAAATGCCATTGTTCAGTTTATGTGATCACCAAAGACTCAGCTGACACAGAGTTATGGTTTGACATGGTTCCTTTGTTCCAGATAATAAACATGTGTAATGTCAATTATACTAATTGTGTTTTGTTCTAGTCGAAACAAGAAGGAGGCTGGTGATGAGGCTGGGACATCATACTTCATTCTCTCTGACCAGGCGCACTCTGACAACACGTTTTTCCTGTCTCTCTTTGTAACTGGTAATTAGGTTCTCAGCTGAGCTGTCAGGAATCTTGATAGGTTTCCCAGGCAGTCACCATCTGACAATTTACAACTTTGGGCTTTTCACAACTGGCGTGTTCCCTTCCAGGGAACGAAAGTTTCTCAATCCTATGTTCCTCCTATCATTCAAATAGTCTGATCTGAGATAAATGCTAGCTTTCTCAATGCATTATCTAATTCCAAAGCAGACTGTTGGGTCTCTTAGCAGTAATGGGGAAAATCTCTGTGTTCATGTGTGTCCTGAGCAATAAGAGCTGCCCCTATGGTGTGATAAGGGAGTGAAGGTCATCAAAGCCAGAAGTGGCACGGGTGTATGGGAATTTAACATAGCCTTTCAAAAGGAGAGGAAATAATAGTAAAAATTAGTAGAGTTGCTTTTTCTTTTTTTTTTTTTTCTTGAGACGGAGTCTCGCTCTGTCGCCCAGGCTGGAGTGTAGTGGCCGGATCTCAGCTCACTGCAAGCTCCGCCTCCCGGGTTTACGCCATTCTCCTGCCTCAGCCTCCCAAGTAGCTGGGACTACAGGCGCCCGCCACCTCGCCCGGCTAGTTTTTTGTATTTTTAGTAGAGACGGGGTTTCACCGTATTAGCCAGGATGGTCTCGATCTCCTGACCTCGTGATCCGCCCGTCTCGGCCTCCCAAAGTGCTGGGATTACAGGCTTGAGCCACCGCGCCCGGCTAGAGTTGCTTTTTCTTTCTTTTTAAAAATAGACGGATCACGAGGTCAGGAGATCGAGACCATCCTGGCCAACATGGTGAAACCCCGTCTCTACTAAAATACAAAAAATTAGCCGGGCATGGTGGCACGCCTGTAGTCCTAGCTACTCAGGAGGCTGAGGCAGGGAATTGCTTGAACCTAGGTGGCGGAGGTTGCAGTGAGCTGAGATCGTGCCACTGCACTCCAGCCTGGCAACAGAGCAAGACTGTGTCTCAAAAAAAAAAAAAAAAAAAAATAGAGATGGGGGCCGGCCACAATGGCTCACACCTAGCACTTTGGGAGGCCGAGGTAGGCAGATCACCTGAGGTCAGGAGTTCAAGACCAACCTGGCCAACATGGTGAAACCCCATCTCTACTAAAAAAAATACAAAAATTAGCCAGTCACAATGGCTCCCACCTGTAATCCCAGTTACTCGGGAAGCTGAGGCAAGAGAATGGCTTGAAACTGGGAGGCGGAGGTTGCAGTGAGCCAAGATCGCACCATTGCACTCCAGCCTGGGTGACAAGAGTGAAACTCCATCTCAAAAAAACAAAAAAAAAAAAAAAAAGGAAACTTTAAAAAAAAAATTTTGTACAGGTGTGATAATGATATTGTGGTTTTGTTACAATAAAGGTCTTTGTTACAGATACATACTGAAGTATATACAGGTGAAATGTTATAATTTACAAGAGGTTTATTTAAAAATACTCCAGGGGCCTGGGAGAGGTGGCTCACACCTGTAATCCTAGCACTTTGGGAGTCTGAGGCGGGTGGATCACAAGTTCAGGAGTTTGAGACCAGCCTGGCCAAGTAGCCTATTTCTGCTAAAAATACAAAAAAATTAGCTGAGCATGCTCTACTAAAAACAAAAAAATTAGCTGGCATAGTGGGGCATGCCTATAATCCTAGCTACTCGAAGCAGGAAAATCACTTGAACCTGGGAGGCAGAAGTTGCAATGAGCTAAGACTGTGCCAGTGCACTCCAGTCTGGGTGACAAAGTGAGATTTGTCTCGAATAAATAAATAAATAAATAAGTAAACAAACAAACAAACAAATAAATAAAAATACTTCAGGGGTGTTGAGTGGGTGTGAATGGCTCATGTCTATAATCCCAGCACTTTGGGAGCACTAGGCAGGAAGACTGCTTGAGTTCAGGAGTTGAAGAGCAGCCAGGGACACATAGTGAGACCTCTATCTCTACAAAAAAAATTTTTTAATTAGCTGAGTATGGTGGCACACACCTGTAGTCTAAGCTACTCGGGAGGCTGAATGCAGAGGACTTCCTGAGCCCAGGAATTTGAGGCTGCAGTGAGCTATGATTGTGCCACTGCACTCCAGCCTCGGAGAGAGAGTAAGACCCTGTCTCTAAAATAAATTTAAAAAAAAAAAAAAAAAAACTCCAGCAGGGAGAATAAGGGCTTATGGCAGAAGAGGTAAAAGAGAATGATAAAGTGTTTGTATGAGTTCAAGCTAGGTGACAGACACGTGGAAGTTTATTATTTATTGCACTCCTTTTGAATATATTTGAAATTTTCCATAAAAAAATTTAAAAATACTAGGGAAAGCCTGAATCTCTTTCCACTCCCAAATGTATGAAATAACTAGAAGAGAACATTCTTGCTATCACAATTTCAGGAAAAGAGATCAGGATTGGAGGGGCATCTTTTAAGGGGTAGGTGAAGGAAGAGGACCCTGCCAGGACAGGAAGGTGGAAGGAAATCTGGTTTTGAGTGGTGTTGAAAAAGCCAAGGAGGAATACAGTTTCAAGATGGAAGGAGTGTCAATGATGTCAAATACTGCAGATGACAGGAAGAAAAGTATTAAATGACTTGACTAGACATTGCAACCAGGAAGTCAGTCTTGACCTTGGCAAGATCAATTTCAGTAGAGGTGGGAAGATAGATAATTTGGAATTCCAAGAAGCTTGGCTGTAGACAGAAGAGACGAAAGTAATCTTTCTTTTCTCCCCAAAGAAGAAGAAACTAGGGCATGTTTTTAATGCTGAGGGGGAGTTGCCATCTGAGAGTGGTTGACAACATAGGTGAAGAGAGGAATGACCAACTCGAAGAGCAAGGACCCTTACTACAAGAGGTAGTGTTGAGAACAAATCATATACACATCCCACTGAAGCAGATAGCTTGCTTTTCGGATCCTTATTTTAATTTTAATTTTTTTATTTTCAAGACTGAGTCTCGCACTGACGCCCAGGCTGGAATGCTGTGAGCCACTATGCCTGGCTGTGAGCTTTTAAAACAAACAAACAAAAAGCAGGTTTGGTGCAAGGGCTCACACCTATAATTCTAGCACTTTGGGAGGCAGAGGTGTGAAGACTGCTTGAGGCCAGGAGTTTGAGACCAACCTGACCAATAAAGCAAGACCCTGTCTCTATTTTTATCTTTTATTTTTGGAGACAGAGTCTTGCACGGTCGCCCAGGCTGGATTACAGTGGCATGATCTCAGCTCACTGCAACCTTTGCCTCCCGGGTTCAAGCAATTCTCCTGTCTCAGCCTCCTGAGTAGCTGGGACTATAGTCGCACACCGCCACGCCCAGCTAATTTTTTTTGTATTTTAGTAGAGATGTGTTTTCACTGTGTTGCCCAGGATGGTCTTGAACTCCTGAGCTCAGGCAATCTGCTCGCCTCGGCCTCCCAAATTGCTGGGATTACAGGCGTGAGCCACCAAGCTGAGCCTTTTTTTTTTTTTTTTTTGAGACAGAGTCTTGCTCTGTTGCCCATCTCACTCAAACATGTCTATAGAAGGATGCCTGATAGAAGTGTGATTTTACAGACCGGAAAATAAAGCTGATCATGTACAGAGTTTCTTCTTGAGCTCTATATTCTCATATAATGTGATCCATTTTGTGAAAATCTTTTAAAAATGCCAATCCTTTTAAAATGCCCTGCACATGGAGGCAACAGATTCTTCCATTTTAACCCATAAGGGCCAAGGTACTTAGGCCAAGTACGCAACAGTTGGTAGAACACAATTCAATATAAGAAAGTCCTGACCTAAAAACCTTTTAGTATCAAGTACCTATCAGATACACATCTGCACCAAGCCATTAATAAGTTAAAGAAGCCACCTCAGGCCGGGCGTGGTGGCTCACACCTGTAATCCCAGCACTTTGGGAGACTGAAGAGGGTGGACCATGAGGTCAGGAGATCGAGACCATTCTGGCTAACACAGTGAAACCCCGTCTCTACTAAAAATACGATAAATTAGTTGGGCAAGGTGGCGGGTGCCTGTAGTCCCAGCTACTCGGGAGGCTGAGGAATGAGAATGGCGTGAACCGAGGAGGCGGAGCTTGCAGTGAGCCGAGATGGCGCCACTGCACTCCAGCCTGGGCGACACAGCGACACTCTGTCTCAAAAAAAAAAAAAAAAAGAAGCTCCCTCAGAGTCCAAAATAAATCCAGCCCTGAAGAAATGAAGCAGTGGATGGAAAAATAGTACAATACAGCAGCAGTTAAAAACATTGACTTTGGGCTGGGTGCGGTGGCTCACACCTGTAATCCCAGCACTTTGGGAGGCCCAGGTGGGTGGATTGCAAGGTCAAGAGATCAAGACCATCCTGGCCAACATGGTGAAACCCTGTCTCTACTAAAAAAAAAATACAAAAATTAGCTGGGCGTGGTGGTACACGCCTGTAGTCCCAGCAACTTGGGAGGCTGAGGCAGGAGAATTGCTTGAACCCAGGAGGCGGAGGTTGCAGTGAGCCAAGATTGCACCACCACTGCACTCCAGCCTAGAGACAGAGTGAGACTCAGTCTCAAAAACAAAACAAAAACAAATTGACTTTGGGTTGGGTGCAGCGGCTCATGCCTGTAATCCCAGCTACTCAGGAGGCTGAGGCAGGAGAATTGCTTGAACCCAGGAGGTGGAAGTTGCAGTGAGCTGAGATTGTGCCACTGTACGACACAGTGAGACTCTGTCTCAAAAAAAAAAAAAAAAAAAAGACATTGACTTTGGAGTTTCATGTAGAAGGTCGGTGACTGCCCTTACTTTGTGTCATTTTCATAACCAAGCTGAGGATTCTTTTCTTTATCTGTAAAATGGGGTTAATGTTACCTTCTTCAGAGGGTTGTGTGAAGATTAAGTAAGTTAGATTAAGTAACATGTAAGGTGCTTAGCACCATGCCTGGTCCATGGAAAATGTTTTAAAGTGTTAGCTATTACTGTGTATGTGTAAGGAGGTAAATATTCATCCCACTTCTCTGACACTATCTTCTGGTAGGCATCCCATGATCAGTGCATCACGGTTGATTGTCTGGGACATCTGTGACTATAGGAAGGGTTGGGCAGCATGTTTGTGGACTGAGAGGTTTTTGGAATGTATCTTCAGAACCAGTTGGTGATTTTGTTATGCCCTTTGCTTTGGCTGACATCTGCCAGGATTAAAAAAAATCTACATCAATTCCTACCAGATTTCTGCCACACAGCATATGAAACATAAACAGCTGGCAATCAAAACATAAAATAAGTTAGTATTTTATTGGCTTGGGATTTTCTTTAGGCTTCCTCTTTGGACTTCTCTTTACCAAATAGGAGTAATATACTAGTAGGAAGTCTTTTGGGGCCAGGTGCAGTGTTTCACGCATGTAATCCCACGAATTTGGCAAGCTAAGTCAGAAGGATCACTTGAGGCTAGAGTTCGAGACCAGCCTGGGCAACATGGCTGGACCCTGTCTCTACAAAAAATAAAGGTTAAAAAATTATCTGGGCATAGTGGTGTGTGCCTGTAAGTCCCAGCTACTTGGGAGGCTGAAGCTGGAGGATCCCTTGAGCTCAGGAGTTCGAGGCTGCAGTGAGCTATGATCACCACTGTACTTCAGCCTGAGTGACAGAGCAAGACCCTGTCTAAAAAAACAAAGAAGAAAGAAAGAAAAAAGTATTGTGGTTGAAGGTGACAATTCATGTCAGCCTTTTTTTTTTTTTTTTTTTTGAGATGGAGTCTCGCTCTGTTGCCAGGCTGGAGTGCAGTGGCCTGATCTCAGCTCACTGCAACCTCCGCCTCTCGGGTTCAAGCAATTATCCTGCCTCAGTCTCCCAAGTAGCTGGGACTACAGGCGTGCGCCACCATGCCTTGCTAATTTTTGTATTTTTAGTAGAGACGGGGTTTCACCATGTTGGCCAAGCTGAACTCGATCTCTTGATCTCGTAATCCGCCCGCCTTGGCCTCCCAAAGTGCTGAGATTACAGGTGTGAGCCCCTGTGCCCGGCCCAAATCAGTTTAAGGTTGGGAAAAACAAAATATATTAGGCCCTGTAACTGAAAAATCAGCGCCGCAGGAGCTTAAAAAGTTTTGTTAAGTGTTTGACTCTGTCTCCCTTTTTTCTGTCTCTCCACACACCACACCCAGCTCCCAATTCCTGGGTATTTTTCTCTATAGATTGAGTTTTGTTATAAAGTTGAGTGTCCATATTGGGGCAGGGGATACAGCTGGTGAACTGGGGACTTGGGTGCTTCCCACTGCTGCCACGTAGTTTAATACACCTCAACACTGAATGCTGCCATCAATACTGTTTACACACAGGAAATGAACAAGGAAAATTTCTAATATCTGTTTTAATCAAATGCTTCCTTTGGCCAGGTGCAGTGGCTCACGCCTATAATCCCAACACTTTGGGAAGCCAACGCAGGCAGATCACTTGAGGCCAGGAGTTCGAGACCAGCCTGGCCAACATGGCGAAAACCCTTCTCTACTAAAAATACAAACATTAGCCCAGCATGGTGGTGCATGCCTGTAATCCCAGCTACTCAGGAGGCTGAGGCACGAGAACTGCTTGAACCCGGGAGGCAAAGGTTGTGGTGAGCCGAGATTGTGCCACTGCACTCCAGCTTGGGCAATAGAGTGAGACTCTGTATCAAAAAAAAAAAAAAAAAAAAAAGCTTCTTTTAATGGTATGTTGTATTATACCCACAGCTCTCTCCTACTCACTGCGGAGACCTCTCCTGCATAACCTGCTCTCTCCTACTCACTGCTCAGAAACCCCTGAAGAAGGGACAGAGGTCTGGCCCGGTTATCATATGGCACCATGAAAATGATTATCATGAAACTTGCCCTTTATTTTTCCTCTTCATAAATTTACTCAACACAGAAATGTTAGAATATTGTAAATGTAGAATTTGAAGGCATTTGAAACTTTGTGAGGATGAGATCAGAACTTGGAGCTTATGAACCATAGACATGCTTCTATAAGCAATTTAAGCAGGTTTCACATAGATCATACGGAGGAAAGCTTGCATCTTGGTAGTTTATTTTATGCAACAGAGGGATGCTGGATGAGGGAGATGGGGTCTGCATAGGAAGAACTTCCAGAGAAAGTCTAGATTTACATCATCCCAGTTTATGAGCCCAAAGGCAAAGGAAAACTTCTCACTCTCACAAAGCAGTATATAAAATCCAAATGAACATCTCTGAGTGGTCCAGCTTGGGCTCTGTGTCATGTGCCCTTCCCTGGCCCAGTTGCTTCACCAAGGGGTGAGCTACTTTGGCTGCCCACGCTGTGGTGGTGTGCCCATCTGTAGCAAGAGGCCCAGAGTAATAACTCCACAAGCACTCCACAGAACAATGGAGAGGAAACTTCTCTAAGAACTGTAGAGTACTTTAAAAAAAATGGGTTTTTTTGAAACAGGGTCTCACTTTGTCACCCAGGCTTGAGTGCAGTGGTGTAAACAGGGCTCACTGCAGCTTCAAACTCCCAGACTCAAGTGATTTTCCCACCTCAGCCTCCCTAGTAGCTGGGACTATAGGTGCATACGAGCACACCCAGTTAATTTTTGTAATTTTTGTGGAGACGGGGTTTCCCTATGTTGACCAGGCTGGTCTCAAACTCCTGAGCTCAAGTGATCTATCTACCTCAGCCTCCCAAAGTCCTGGGATTGCAAGTGTGAACCACCACACCCGGCCATAGGGTACTTTTTGCCAGAAGAAGAGGGAGAAATTTGGGACAGACAAGAACAACAGATGTTCACTACAAGTGGAATGGAACTGCTAGTGAGGCTAACTGATATGTTTTTGTGGGGATGCTAGCTACAGTAGAATATATTAGCACTTGTGGTCAGGTGAAAGAAAGCAGTTATCACCTGGATACAACAGAACTTTCATATCCAGACAGGATCTTCACCATAAGTCTGAGACATGGGTAGGGCATATTCATTTTACAGTATACACTTTTGGGAGTCAAGAGACACAGAGAGGCCGGGCGCGGTGGCTCAAGCCTGTAATCCCAGCACTTTGGGAGGCCGAGGTGGGTGGATCACAAGGTCAGGAGATCGAGACTATCCTGGCTAACATGGTGAAACCCCGTCTCTACTAAAAATACAAAAAACTAGCCGGGCGCGGTAGCGGGCGCCTGTAGTCCCAGCTACTTGGGAGGCTGAGGCGGGAGAATGGCGTGAACCCGGGGGGCGGAGCTTGCAGTGAGCCGAGATCGCGCCACTGCACTCCAGCCTGGGAGCACAGCGAGACTCCGTCTCAAAAAAAAAAAAAAAAAAAAAAAAAAAAAGAGACACAGAGAAGCATAGCAGAAAATACATAATTTACATGGCAGGACCAGCTATAACTGGTATGTACATCAGTTTGGGAAGCAGGTGACCACAACACATTCTTAGAACCTTAGACAATCCTGAAAACAACTGACATGTATAAGACTCTAGAAATACCCATCAGCCAGGCACATAGCGCCAAAGTGACAGTAACCTCCAGAGAACTCTAGCATGTGTGTACATCTTTTCCTAGAGTTCTTGATCACACTAACCTTTGCAGCAGCTATTCTTCCATACACTCCAGGCAAACAGCTTTCAGTCACTCTTCTTGACATCTCCCACACCTAACCCAATTTCTGACACATAGGAGAAAATGTTTGCAGAATTATTGAACTGATAGCAAACATTTGTTGAATGTCATTATGTACATTATGCTAAGTTTGTGGACATAGATATAAATAAGACAAACATTCATATGCTTGTGTAGATCACAGCCTGGTGGGAAAGGCCAAAAAATAAACAGTTCTGTGTGAGGACTATTTGGTTGCAAACGAAAGAGAACCAGACCCAACGTAGCTTAAGAAAAATGGGAATGTTTTGGCACGCACATGCCAAAAACTCCAGGGTCAGGACTGACTTTAGACAGAATTAGTTCCAGGTCCTCAGTGATCTGGTTTTGTCTCCAGAATGTGTTTTCCACTGAGTTGCCTTTGTTCTGGGGCTTCACAGCAAAAGGAAATAGCAATTCCAGTCTTTATATTCTCTTAAGGAAATAGAATGTAGTGGCTCTGAGAATTGCTTGAACCTGGGAGGTGGAGGCTGCAGTGAGCCGAGATCGTGACACTGCACTCCAGCCTAGGCAACAGAGTGAGACTCTGTCTCAAAAAAAAAAAAAAAATATATATATATATATATATAGGCCGAGCATGGTGGCTCATGCCTGTAATCCTATCAATTTGGGAGGCCAAGGCGGGCAGATCACAAGGTCAGGAGTTCGAGACCAGCCTGGCCAATATGGTGAAACCCCCTGTCTCTACTAAAACTACAAAAATTAGCCAGGTGCAGTGATGCACGCCTGTAGTCCCAGCTACCCAGGAGGCTGGGGTAGAAGAATTGCTTGAACCTGGGAGGCAGAGATTGCAGTGAGCTGAGATCGCACCACTGCACTCCAGCCTGGGCGACAGAGCAAGACTCTGTCTCCAAAAAAAAAAAAAAAAAAAAGAAAGAAAGAAAAGAAAAGAAAAAAAAGAATATAGTGGTTCAGGGTGAAAGCTGAGTTTGACAACTGGCTTCACCACAAACCGGCTATAAGAACTTAGATAAGTTAATCAAAATTCTTCTCTGTGCCTCAGTTCCACTCTCTCTCTCTCTCTTTCTTTCCCTTTCTTTTTTTTTTTTTTTTGACAGAGTCTCACTCTGTTGGCCAGGCTGGAGTGCAGTGGCACTATCTCCTCTCACTGCAACCTCTGTCTCCTTGGCTCAAGCAATTCTCCTGCCTCAGCCTCCTGAGTATCTGGGATTACAGGTGTGTGTCACCATGCCTGGCTAATTTTTTCACCATGTTGGCCAGGCTGGTCTCGAACTCCTGACTTCAGGTAATCCGCCCACCTCAGCCTCCCAAAGTGCTGGGATTATAGGTGTGAGCCACTGCACTAGGCCCAGTTCCACCATTTCTAAAAGGGAATATTAATTATACCTACCCAATATGGTTATTGTGAGGAGTAAATAAGTAGAGTGTTTAGAACTCTCTCTGGCATATAATCGGCACTCAATAAGTGTTAACTATTTCACTATTTTTGTTAATATCATCATCATCAAATTTCAGAAACTTTGCATAGTGGCAGTATTGTAACCAATGAGATTTATCCGAGGTATGATTATTGCTCATTGAAAAATCAAAGGCTGGGCACAGTGGCTCACACCTGTAATCCTAGTACTTTGGGAGGCTGAGGCAGGCAGATCCTTTGAGGCCAGGAGTTCAAGACCAGTCTGGGCAACACGGCGAAACCCATCTCTACAAAAAACCACAAAAATTAGCCAGCATGGTGGCATATGCCTGTAGTCCCGGTTACTTGGGAAGCTGAGGTAGGAAGATCATTTGAGCCTGGGAGGAGAGGTTGCAGTGAGCCAGGATCATACCACTGGACTCCATTTCGAGAATTTAATACATATATTACATTTTCGGGAGAAAGTAAGAAAATTTATTTCCCAAAAAAGCCAGAGAAACTCTTATTACACCCATTGGCTCTAATTGGATCATGTGCCCATCCCTGAGCGAGACTGGAGGATGGTCATACATACACTGTATACACGGATTGCTTAGGCCTGATCAACATGCTTCTTCCCTGGAGCACAGATCTACTATGGCCAGCCTGGTCTCGAACTCTTTACCTCAGGTGATCTGCCCATCTCAGCCTCCCAAAGTGTTATAATTACAGGCGTGAGCCACCACGCCCGGCCCAGAGTTAATTTTTATTCACGAAACTCACATAACAGGTTTATTTATTTCAGTCGTTTTGTTGGTTAAAGAACCAAGATTTTTTTTTGTTTTTCAGAGTGATTATTCTTTTAATACCTTTACTTCTCATCAGGTCCTAATTCTTATTTGAACAAGATTCCCCCTTTTGGGTCTGATAATTGTAAAGTACATGCAAGTGACCTGCTTTTTTTTCTTTTTCTTTTCTTTTCTTTTTTAAATACATTTATTTATTTATTTATTTATTTATTTATTTATTTATTTATGTTATACTTTAAGTTCTAGGGTACATGTGCAGAACATGCAGGTTTGTTACATATGTATACATGTGCCCTGTTGGTGTGCTGCACCCATCAACTCATCAGCACCCATCAACTTGTCATTTACATCAGGTATAACTCCCAATGCCATCCCTCCCCTTTCCCCCCTCCCCACAATAGGCCCCGGTGTGTGATGTTCCCCTTCCCATGTCTAAGTGATCTCATTGTTAAATTCCCACCTATGAGTGAGAATATGTGGTGTTTGGTTTTCTGTTCTTGCGATAGTTTGCTGAGAACAATGGTTTCCAGCTTCATCCATGTCCCTACAAAGGACATGAACTCATCTTTTTTTATGGCTGCATAGTATTGCATTGTATTCCATGGTGTATATGTGCCACATTTTCTTAATCCAGTCTGTCACTGATGGACATTTGGGTTGATTCCAAGTCTTTGCTATTGTGAATAGTGCCGCAATAAACATACGTGTACATGTGTCTTTATAGCAGCATGATTTATAATCCTTTGGGTATATACCCAGTAATGGGATGGCTGGGTCATATGGTATTTCTAGTTCTAGATCCTTGAGGAATCACCACACTGTTTTCCACAATGGTTGAACTAGTTTACAATTCCACCAACAGTGTAAAAGCGTTCCTATTTCTCCACATCCTCTCCAGCACCTGTTGTTTCCTGACTTTTTAATGATTGCCATTCTAACTGGTGTGAGATGGTATCTCATTGTGGTTTTGATTTGCATTTCTCTGATGGCCAGTGATGATGAGCATTTTTTCATGAGTCTGTTGGCTGAATAAATGTCTTCTTTTGAGAAATGTCTGTTCATATCCTTTGCCCACTTTTTGATGGGGTTGTTTGTTTTTTTCTTGTAAATTTGTTTTTCTTTGTAGGTTCTGGATATTAGCCCTTTGTCAGATGAGTAGATTGCAAAAATGTTCTCCCATTCTGTAGGTTGCCTGTTCACTCTGATGGTAGTTTCTTTTGCTGTGCAGAAGCTCTTTAGTTTAATTAGATCTCATTTGTCAATTTTGGCTTTTGTTGCTGTTGCTTTTGGTATTTTAGACATGAAGTCCTTGCCCATGCCTATGTCCTGAATGGTATTACCTAGGTTTTCTTCTAGGGTTTTTATGGTTTTAGGTCTAACATTTGAGTCTCTAATCCATCTTGAATTAATTTTCGTGTAAGGAGTAAGGAAAGGATCCAATTTCAGCTTTCTACTTATGGCTAGCCAATTTTCCCAGCACCATTTATTAAATAGGGAATCCTTTCCCCATTTCTTGTTTTTCTCAGGTTTGTCAAAGATCAGATGGCTGTAGATGTGTAGTATTATTTCTGAGGGCTCTGTTCTGTTCCATTGGTCTATATCTCTGTTTTGGTACCAGTACCATGCTATTTTGGTTACCGTAGCCTTGTAGTATAGTTTGAAGTCAGGTAGCGTGATGCCTCCAGCTTTGTTCTTTTGACTTAGGATTGTCTTGGCAATGCGGGGTCTTTTTTGGTTCCATATGAACTTTAAAGCAGTTTTTTCCAATTCTGTGAAGAAAGTCATTGGTAGCTTGATGGGGATGGCGTTGAATCTATAAATTACCTTGGGCAGTATGGCCATTTTCACAATGTTGATTCTTCCTATCCATGAGCATGGTATGTTCTTCCATTTGTTTGTGTCCTCTTTTATTTCACTGAGCAGTGGTTTGTAGTTCTCCTTGAATAGGGCCTTTACATCCATTGTAAGTTGGATTCCTAGGTATTTTATTCTCTTTGACGCTGTTGTGAATGGGAATTCATTCATGATTTGGCTCTCTGTTTGTCTGTTATTAGTGTATAAGAATGCTTGTGATTTTTGCACATTGATTTTGTATCCTGAGATTTTGCTGAAGTTGCTTATCAACTTAAGGAGATTTTGGGCTGAGATGAGGGGGTTTTCTAAATACGCAATCATGTCATCTGCAAACAGGGACAATTTGACTTCTTCTTTTCGTAACTGAATACCGTCTATTTTTTTCTCTTGCCTGATTGCCCTAGCCAGAACTTTCAACACTATGTTGAGTAGGAGTGGTGAGAAAGGGCATCCCCGTCTTGTGCCAGTTTTCAAAGGGAATGCTTCCAGTTTTTGCCCATTCAGTATGATATTGGCTGTGGGTTTGTCATAAATAGCTCTTATTATTTTGAAATACGTTCCATCAATACTGAATTTATTGAGAGTTTTTAGCATGAAGGGCTGTTGAATTTTGTCAGAGGCCTTTTCTGCATCTATTGAGATAATCATGTGGTTTTTGTCTTTGAAGAACCAAGATTTTTTATGACTGTACTTTTAGTGTTACTGAATAAGTACTGAAAGGGTTTTCCCTTAAAAAAAAAAAGTTTTGAGATAAAAGAATATAAACTGTACTTCTTCTTTGCATTGGAGTCTTTAGTTTGTTTGCTGCTCTTGTTCCAAAACTTCTCATTACTCAACTTACTAAACCCACAGACACTTTTCAAGAAGTTATCTCTTTTCTACCATCACCAATATATAGGGTGGCTTAGATCTGTATTTCCAAGTCTTACTGTCGTTCCAAGAATTACTATCAACTATTAGAATCTCAAAAACTCAACTGCATACTGATTGCGCTGCCCAGTGTACCTCTGAATCCCACCGGGGAGGGGGTGTCAAACCAAGTTGTGCAGGAATGGGATCCACACTCCAGGGCAAACTTATTCGTAGGATCAGTGGCGGGCTTTGGAGGTGGGAAGCCGGAAGGAAGGGGAGTGCATATAAACTCTTCTGCAGATCTCCGGGGTGAAATGAGTGCACCTGATGCCCGCATGGCATTAGAAGCTCCCTGAACGCAGTGAGGGTATGCTGGACAGAGGCTGGGACTCCGGGCCACCGGGACAACTCCGCCCATAGCAAGCGTTGCGCGCTCCTGTGATGGCGCGCGCGCGCGCATGTAGTCGTGTCTCGCGCAGGGTCGGGCCTGTCAGGCGGGAAATCTCGCGAGATCAGAGACGGGGCTGACGGTCGGGAGGAGGGGAGTGGTGTCGGGGAAAGGGGGGGAACCTGGGCAGCGGCCGGGCTCTGTGGCTTCAGGGCTCGGGGAGAGAGAGGGAGGGTGGCAAAGAGAGTGAGTCGGTGCCGCCGCCTGCCTGAGGAGAGAGGAGGGGTCCCGCTCGCCCTGCGCCCTTCGCGGGCCGAGCGCACTAGGCACTCGAGAACATCTGAGGCCTCCCAGCCCCGGGGGACCCCGCCCCACCGTCCGCCGGCCGGCCCGCGGCCTCTCTTCCCTTTGTGAGCGCCCCCTTCCCAGGGGTGGTGGTGGTGGCGGAGGGCTGCGCGTGGGCCCGCCCGCCGAGGGGCCGCGGCGGGGGACCGAGAGGGCCTCGGCTGTGTGAGGACGAGAGGCGGCCGAGGCCCGGGCCGGTTCCCCCGAGGCGGCAGCGGCGGCTACGGCTCCCGGCACTTCCCCGCGCCATCTTAACTGAGCCCAAGCGCTAAGGGCGCCTCCTCGACCCCGGTAGTCCCTTCGCCCCCCCCCCCCCCCCCCCGCCCCTTGTTGCAGAGCTTGGGCTGGGCGGCTCGCTGGGGCTCTTGTGGGGGGGGGGGGGCGGCGGTCTGTCGCCGGGCCCCCTCCTCCTCCTCACTCCTCACCCTCCAGGGTAGCGGCTACCAGAGCGCTGCCGGGGGCTGCGCCTGCCTGCTCCGCCCCAGACCTGTCGGCGAAAGGGTAAGGGCACCTCTGCTTTGGGAAAGGGAGATATGGAGGGGGGCGGGGAAATTCGGCCCACTCGGGCCTGTGTGTGGAAGACGGAATGTGGGGGTGGGGTGGGGGAGGGAGACAAGGAGGGTCTGTGATTCTGTGGGTGGGGTGAAGAAGCTGGTGAGCTGGGCGCCCTCCCGTTTTAAGGGGCGAGAGCAATTCCATTCCTTTTTCCTGAGGGTCACCGGAAGGGGTGTTGGAAGGGGGATGTTTCGAGGAAGGTGTGGCTCTCACAGGGAGACTGGCTTGATGTGCACCCCGGTTTAAAGGCGCGAGGTCCCTTTCCCCTCTGGTGCCTCTGCTCCTCCCGCTCCTTCTCCTTTGTAGTGTCTGTGTATTCTTGGGAAGGGAGACTGCTCTGAGTGGCTTGCTGGGTGGATTCCACCCCCTAGCACAGGAAATCTATACCCCTCTTCTGCAGGGGTGATGGAAGCGTTTCTCTCCCCCTACCCTTCCCCCTTCCCCATCCTCTAGTCTACTGCAATGCTGCAGAAGTCCAAGGCAGTTTCTTCATACACAGACTCATGTATACACAGAAGGGAGGGGGAGCAGGAGAGGGAAGTAATGGCGCTTCCCTTTAAAAGGTTACTCTTTTTCCTTTGGTTTTAAATCGATGACAGTACCGTTTTAATACTCTTCCCCTGAGATCTGTCCATGGGAAGTGTATCTGCTCCTGGTGTTATTGTTGGAGGATATGGCCTCTCCAGAGGGACTCCTCTTCTGTTAGAACAGTTTTGGTGTCTCTCTTTTTGAGAGATGTCTGAGTTGACATTTTTTTGTGAGCAGGTTGGGTTTTAGTTAGAATTCAATAAAATAATTTTGTACCTCCTCATCCTCATTTCCCTTTTCTTTTTCTATGACTTTTGTAGTTCATTGGCCAGGCGCGGTGGCTTACGCCTGTAATCCCAGCACTTTGGGAGGCCGAGGCGGGCGGGATCACGAGGTCAGGAGATCGATACCATAACACTGTGAAAACCCGTCTCTACTAAAAATACCAAAAATTAGCCGGGCGTGGTGGCGGGCGCCTTTAGTCCCAGCTACTCGGGAGGCTGAGGCAGGAGAATCGCTTGAACCTGGGAGGCGGAGGTTGCAGTGGGGCGAGATGGTGCCACTGCACTCCAGCCTGGGCGACAGAGCGAGACTCTGTCTCAAAAAAAGAAAAAAAAAATATTAACAATTATTACATACAGACAGCCTGTCTGATGGGCATTTCTCCCTAAGCTGCGAATTTTTAGGGTTAATACTGTTTTGTATAATATTGAAATTGGAATTTTTTGAAAATGGTTGGGTTACAAACCTTTCTGCAGCTGTTGCTTTGTTCTTATTAATCTGCCTAATTATTCTGTGATCTATTTTCTGTAGTCAGTCATTTTTTCACTTCTTTTGCTACCTATCATATTTGTCTGAAAGCAGATCATCTTATCTGATTTACAGTAGTACTTGTTGGTTTTGTTCTTAGTTGAGTAGAAATAAATAAAAATTTAAACATTCTGGAAATGTGCTGCCAAGTGCTTTTTGTGACCAGAGTAGTTTTCAAGTCTCCATGTACTGATGATACATTTTTTTCTTTTTAAGTGTTTAGTAAATACTGGTGATGTGATTTTAAAATATTCCACATATGACTATTAGTAGAATTAAATTATTTTTTCCCAAAGTGAAGAAGACGACTAAAATGTGTACAGATGAGTTGTCTTTGGTGTATTTAGTGTTTTCAGCTCTACTTAGTGACTTATTTTTAAATATTTCCAAATGCCATCTGCATTTTATGTTGTCATTAAATGTTGTCCAATAGAGCTTTTTTGGTGTGTTTGTTGCATTTTGAAACCTGTTTTAAGATAGGGATTTAAAGATGTTAGTAGTAGGGCCAGGCACTAATTTAGTTTCTGTCATTTTATATCATGATTTTGATGTAGGAGGCATGGTATGTTAAATAAATTTTATTTATTTTTTTCCTCAGAAGACGGAATTCTCTTTACTTTCTTTATTGCCTTTTAATGGTCATCTCAATTCATTGAAGTGAAATAACACTATTCATTTGGGTATTTATTTCATGGGACAAAGCTGCATGTTGTTGATACGTAGAGTTTTCTCCATTATGGCAAATTATGCCAGGAAGTCTAATTCTCCGTATTATGGCTTGTTGATAATTAATTCATATATACTAGCATGTGTTGATCGAAGCATACTGCTCAGTAAAGAGTGACTGCTTTTACCTTGGAAAGTTGCAGGCAGAGAGGATTTATCAATAGAGGCTACAAAACTTAAAGGATTTACACAGGGTGTAGGTTAACTACTTGCTATATTTCACCATGCTATAATTAAGGAGTACTCTTTAGGACAACTGAAAAAAAAAACAAACAAAAAAACCTCTTTTTCAGAGCTGGTAGGAATGTTGCCTAAAAGTAGAAAAGTATGTTCATGATCAATTAAATACATTATTAAGGAAAAATTGCCTGAGGGTTATTTCAGATAACCTCTGATGCCACTGTCAGAAAGAAAATGCTGAGAGCTGTTAGTCTGAGTTGATTCCAGATTAGTATGGCACTTCTTATGTTTCTAAATAGTTCATCTACAAAATGGCAGTGTAAATCACTTCCTGTTCTTTCACAACTGGCTCTTTCACTGGATTCTCTTTTAATGACTTAATTTTTGGCATTCTGATATCTGATTTGTTAATTTGGTTATAATTCTCATGTTTTATAGGTGGAAGAATTTCTGAGAATCAGCTGAATTTAAAGGCTTTTAATAGTCTAAGATTATCTTGACAGTAACAAAACTAAACTAAAGGATAGTATTGCAAACAAATTTAAACTCTGAGAGGTTTTAAAGAAATACAGCAATGTACAGGATCAAAAATGTGAGTGCACTGAATAGAAAATAATTATTGTATTTTTTATAATGTCGATTTTGGGAGAAGTGCGGATATGGCAGGTAATTGAATGGGTAGTGATATAAAATAAGCTTTCTGTATAACAAGGTATATATATGATATTTGGGCCCATGTTACGATGCCATTTTAACAATAAGAAAACAACTCATTAGTTAACAGGATACTAGAAAGACTGGATGCTCATAACTAACCATGAGTATTATTTATTTTAATAATTTGCCAGTTCTTAGTAGACATGAATATTTAGTAAATCCAGAAGTTACCTAGGGGTCAATTGTTGGCTTTGAAATTAGAGTTGAGATTAATCTGTCTTTCATGTCTTTCACCTGGAAATAAATTCTGTGTTTTGCATTTGGCTTATTTGTATATTAAAATCACTTAATTTTTTCATTTGTATCTCTGTTTTGTTTTCAGTGGTCTTTATTATAACAACTAATTGCACTCATACTAATTTAATCTTTTATAAATGAGGAGCATTTTTGGTACATACTAGTTGAGGGCTGATGTTTGGATGGGGATCATATATGAACGAATCTCTTCAAAAAAGTATTTCTGGGCTGGGCGAAGTGACTCAGGCCTGTAATTCCAGCACTTTGGGAGGCTGAGGTGGGAGGATTGCTTGAGGCCAGGAGTTCAAGAGCAGCCTGGGCAACATAGCATGACCCTGTCTCTATAAAAAAAATTTTTTTTTAATTAACAGGGACTAGGTGTGGTGGTTTATGCCTATAATCCCAGTATGCTGGGGGCTGAGGCAGGAGGATCACTTGAGCCGAGGAGTTTGAGGCCAGCCTGGGCAACATAGTGAGACCCTGTCTCCAAAAAATAAAAAATGAAAATATTATGGGGTGTGATGGTGCATGATTGTTGTAACTGCCTGGGAGGCTGAGGTGGAAGGATTGCTTGAGCCCAGAAGATGGAGGCCGCAGTGAGTTGTGATCATGCCACTGCACTCTAGCCTGGGCGACAGAGTGAGACTGTCTAAAAACAAAACAGAAGCCGGCGTGGTGGCTCAAGCCTGTAATTCCAGCACTTTGGGAGGCCAGGGTGGGCGGATCACCTGAGGTCAGGAGTTCAAAACCAGCCTGGCCAACATGGTGAAACCCTGTCTGTACAAAAATTAAACAAATTAGCTCTGCATGGTGGTGGGTGCCTGTAACCCCAGTTACTGGGGAGGTTGAGGCAGGAGAATCACTTGAACCTGGGAGGTGGAGATTGCAGTGAGCTGAGATTGTGCCACTGCCTGACAGTCTGGGCGACAGAACGAGACTCTATCTCAAAACAAAATGAAACAAATAAAAAAGTGTTATTTCTCTAATAAAGTTTCGCATAAAATTGAGAAGTTCATTAAGCAGAGTACCAACATATGCTCACTTACCTTTAGGTATGTGGACTTTTTTTTTTTTTTTTTAATTTGAGACAGGGTTTTTGCTGTGTCACCCAGGTTGGAGTGCAATAGGGTAATCACAGCTTATTGCAGCCTCAGCCTCCTGGGTTCAAGTGCTGCTCTCACATCAGCCTCCCAAGTAGCTGGCACTACAGGTACATCAGGTACATGCCACCATGTCTGGCTAATCTTTTTTTTTTTTTTTTTTTTCCTCTGTAGAGATGGGGTTTTGCCACGTTTCCCAGGCTGGTCTTGAACTCCTCAGCCTTGGCCTCCCAAAGTGCTGGGATTACAGACATGAACCACTGCAGCCGGCCTGACTTCTGTACTTATTACTAATGGCTGGATTTTAAAAATTATTCTTCAGAGGCCGGGCGCGGTGGCTCAAGCCTGTAATCCCAGCACTTTGGGAGGCCGACGCGGGCGGATCACGAGGTCAGGAGATCGAGACCATCCTGGCTAACATGGTGAAACCCCGTCTCTACTAAAAATACAAAAAACTAGCCGGGCGTGGTGGCGGGCGCCTGTAGTCCCAGCTACTCGGAGGCTGAGGCAGGAGAATGGCCTGAACCTGGGAGGCGGAGCTTGCAGTGAGCCGAGATCGCGCCACTGCACTCCAGCCTGGGTGACACAGCGCGAGACTCCGTCTCAAAAAAAAAAAAAAAAAAAAAAAA
>NC_037684.1:2984545-2986370 GCF_003255815.1 Theropithecus gelada
AAACAAAAAAAAAAAAAAAAAAAAAAAAAAAAAAAAAAAAAAAAAAAAAATTGTTCTTCAGGTTTTCCTATTATAAAATGTGAGAGGATACAACCTGTATTAGTGCATTCCATTGTATTCCATTGTTAAAGTATTTTAGTTTTTAGTAATTAAAAATTGATGTTTAATTTCATTAAAGATGTCTCATACCTTCTAAAAATCTACATGAATTAAAAAGTTGTGTGGAGGGACTAGCAACAATTATTTTCTTTTTCTTTTTTTTCTTTTTTTTTGAGACAGAGTCTCGCTCTGTCACCCAGGCTGGAGTGCAGTGGCCTGATCTCAGCTCACTGCAAGCTCCGCCTCCCGGGTTCACGCCAGTCTCCTGCCTCAGCCTCCCGAGTAGCTGGGACTACAGGCGCCTGCCACCACGCCCGGCTAATTTTTTTTATATTTTTAGTAGAGACGGGGTTTCACTGTGTTAGCCGGGATGGTCTCAATCTCCTGACCTCGTGATCCGCCCCTCTCGGCCTCCCAAAGTGCTGGGATTACAGGCATGAGCCACTGCGCCCGGCCGCAACAATTATTTTCAATTGGGATGTTTCTGTCATCATTTGGTAACAGTTATTTCTGTATCAGTCTATTCTATTTGTGCCAGAAGCAGACTTTTTGTTCTAAAATACAGTCTAAGGCTGTACCTTTTTGATGACAAAATTAAGTATCCTATAAAAGTTGGAAGAGTTTTTAAAATGGTAAGTACCTGGCATGTAAATAAAGTAAGTAAAAGTATAAATTATTAAGTGCCTTGCATAATAGATATACTACAGCCTCCTAAAAATGCCAGTGACCGTTATGCTGTAGGTTATTATTTAAATATAATGACACTTAATTACCATCTAATTTATCTTTAAAGCTGAGAAGGGGCTAATTTTTCCTTTTGATAAAATTATTCGATCAAATAGTTTTATGCAGGTTTAAAAGTAGATGAATTACTGCAACATTTAGAAAGACATTCAAAGTTTAGTTTCTGAGAAATGTTAATCAAATAATAGGATGGAACAAAACTTTCTGGTTTGCAGCTATTAATAATAAAATTGGCGCTTACTATATATTAATGTTGGCTGGGCGTGGTGGCTCACACCTGTAATCCTAACACTTTGGGAGGCCAAGGCGGGCAGATCACGAGGTCAGGAGTTCGAGACCAGCCTGGCCAGCATGGTGAAGCCCCGTCTCTACTAAAAATACAAAAAATGAGCCGGGGATGGTGGCGCATACCTGTAGTCTCAGCTACTCAGGAGGTTGAGGCAGGAGAACTGCTTGAACTGAGCAGGCGGAGGATGCAATGAGCCGAGATCTTGCCATTGCACTCCAGCCTGGGCAACAGAGTGAGATTCCATCCCCCTCCCCCCCAAAAAATATATATGTCACCATTTACTAGTGTAAATGTGTAACTTTTTCGGGTTTTTTTTGTTTGTTTGTGTTTTTTGAGATGGGGTCTTGCTGTGTTACCCAGGTGGGAGTGCAGTGGCACAGTCATAGCCCACAGCAACCTCTACCTCCTGGGCTCAAGCCATGAGTAGCTGAGCCTACAGGCCTGTGCCACCATGCCTGGCTTATTTTAAAGTTTCTTTCTAGAAACGGGGTCTCTATGTTGCCCAACCTGGTCTCAGACTCATGGGGGCTCAGGCAGTCCTCCCTCCTCAGCCTCCCAAAGAGCTGGGATTACAGGCATGAGCCACAGTGCCAGGCCTGTGGTAACTTCTTTATCTAACTATTTATGTCTCACCTCCCTCCCCTCGCCCTCCCCTCCCCTCCCCTCACCCTTCCCCTCGCCCCCCTCCCCTCC